>NW_027120788.1:0-56224 GCF_030686945.1 Centruroides vittatus
TTAATCAACAAATAATACAATTAAATGCAAAAATTAAACTAATTTTCTCTAAAATATTTTATATAAATTGCCTGTGAATTTTATACTAAATTAATAATTTATGTAGGTCCAAAAATTTTTTTCTTATATTTGAATATATATTTAGATGCGTCATCACCTTCTCGTCATCTTTCCCTTCCAGTCATTTCATATAAGCGCCCTCAAGGTCCAGGACTAGGAATTAGACAAATGCCACATTCCTATCCACAGAGGCTATCTACTAGAGAACCACTTCAATTTCATAATTCACTTGGTGTAACAGAAAGAGAAATTGTAAGATTAGAAACGTTTTCTACTCTTTTAAAGGGTCCAAACACAGATCTTGGTAAATTATAAACTTTATTTTAAAAATTAGTTCCTTAAATTGTTTCTGTTAATAAATATTATGTATAAATGTACATAAATCACATATTATGATTAAAATTTATGTTTAATAAAAACATTTAGCAAAGTTTTAAACAGTTAAATATTTGCATACAAGCATACATGATAACATGAACACCCCAGGATATCTTCAATTAATTATGAATTTAGACTATTTACAAAAATATAAAATTTTCGAGTCTTTCTACTTCCTGTTTCACTCCACCACAGAAGTAACAGCATATTGGCTTGAATAAACTTCAGTTCCAAGGACGCCGAATCCTCAAATAAAAGGTCGGCGTTTCGATCAATTTTAACTTTGTGAAATTTTTTATAACTTACCATGTGTTCTACTGAAGTTTATTCAAGCCAATACGCTGTTACTTCTGTGGTGGAGTGAAACAGGAAGTAGAAAGACTCGAAAATTTTATATTTTTGTAAATAGTCTAAATTCAAAATTAATCAAAATTAGTTAAATATTTTTATTTTATAGTTTAATGCTAACACTTCAGAATCTACAAATGTTACACTGGGTAACAAAGAAATGAGTCTTCTTGTGGCAGATCCACAGGAATATTTTATAAAATACATTCCAATCAGTATATTTGATACCATTTCGACAGCCACAAATCGGTCATCACTTACACGAATGGGGAAGTCTCTCAATATGACCCCCCATTAAATACAAAAATTTTTTGGAGCATCTCTGGCAATGTCATACTTGAGCAATCCAAGAATAGAAATGTACTGGTCAGCAGGTACTAAAGTGTATTTGTGTTTAGTCACAAGAAGAAATTGCTTCAAAGCATATCATGCAATGTAATTTCTTGATATCTTTTTTAATGGTTTGGAGTAACTGGTGTTTAAAATCTTTCTAATAATTGTAATTTTGTAATTTTAAAATATTAGAACATTAAAAAAGTTTTTTTAATGTAAAATAGTTTTATATTATTGTATTGTATTAAGAGCATTTAAAAATATTTCAATGCGTACCCAGAGATCCAATGTGTCGTATATGACACATCCAATTTTGAAAAAACTAACTGCAATACTTTCTCAAACAGTTGATTTTTATACAGCAGAACATATCAATAAGTTATACTATAAAAAGAATTTTGAACAATAAAACTTTTTTCTGGTAGTGAAACTGAAGAGGTTATAAAGTTTTTTTATGATTTATATTTAGGTAGATGGAAGTGCAAAGAAGGAAAAGTGATAAAGCATCATAATGTGATTTACCTTGAAAATTGTATATTTACAAAATACACAATTACTAATTACTGTTCTAAGTTTTAGAATGCAACTGATTTAAAAAAATGAAAGTAACAATTTGTATTTTTTCATGTTTTTTGTCATACAATTGTTTAAAATTTAATTTTTGGTGATTTGGTTATGATGATGGAAATCTCAAAAATTATTGCAAAATAGCTTCAAATTCTTTTACATTTGATGATGATCTTTGTCAAAAGTGTGTGTGTTAATATGTTTACTCTTAATTTTAAGTTTTATGAAACTTTAAATTAGGAGTAAACATATTCATCTAAAACATAATCACTAAACATAATCATAATCAGTATTTTCCTTATTCTGCTTTTTAAATTTTGTAAACTTAGATAATATGTGTAATATATAATATAATTACAACTTTTTGTATAATCATTATTATTTTCAATATCAATCTACATTTTAAATAAAGTAAATTTGAATAACATAATTACATTTATGTTTATCGTTTCTAAATTATATTTTCTTTCATACTTTGTAGATAAATCAACAAAATTGAATAACAATTCAGAAAATTACAGTGATGAATAGTATCTATAACTTTAATTTGTACAAAAAAAACACAAAATATATATGAAAAAAATTTATTTTATTAACAATATATATATGTAATAATTCTTAATTGTTTGTACTTTAGTTCTTTACAAGGGGGTTACATAGAGTGAGGTTAGTGCAACAAAATAAGTTAATATAATAAATTAATACAAGATATTACAAAATGAAACACAAAGTGATATACACGAAACTGAAGTTAGTACAGTTTAACAAATTAATGTAATAGCCCTAGTACAAGATAATATAAAATAAAATATACAATAATAATTGTTTTCAGAAAAACAGGACACATTGATTATGTTTCCAGGATTTAAATCTTATCAAATGCTTTTTCCTACTTGCTTGAAATTTTATACAATGAAAGAATATATGTTCCCAAGTTTCACACAAATTTCCCAAGATTTATTATTAAACTACTATTTTTTGTCAAAATATAATTTTAACATATAATAGTAGTCATCCACCCAGCAAATAATCCTCACACATAAAAATTGTTTTAATATAATTAAAAATGTTTGGTCTTTGCTGGGGGAAAAAAAACAATCTTCTTGTGTGGTTTGTTCACAACCTTTGATAACTTTTGATTAAAAATGAGGATCTTGAGACAACCAGGAAAGAAAAACAGTCTCAACATAGCAATTTCTTAATGCCAATCAGTAATTGTATGTAGAATTATTCATCGTTAAATACATCTTATACAGTTTATTATATGATAATTTAGCATAACTTTTATCTAATTCCAAAAGTCTTATCCAAAATGAAACTATTAATTTTATTATTATTACTGATATTCTAGAAACACCAAATTCCAGACATATGCCATAAAATTCCAGCTTTTATATGTTAACATAAAAATTCTTCAAAGATATAAAACAAGAACAATTTCCAGTTTATCATAATAAGTAATTGCCCATACAGGAGCAGCATAAAGTAATACAGAAGAAATCATCAAACAAAATAACTTTACATAGATATAAGCAGAATTAATTCATCCCATTCTTTCTAATAGAAACCATAGAACTTTATGATTCATGGTATTGAAAGTCTACAAAAACAGCATAAAGTTTCCTTCTCTTTTTCTGCAATTTTAATTGTACCAATGCATTTAGTATAAATATTTTATCCCGACACGATTGGCCAGGTCAAAAACCTGCTTGCTCCTGACGCAAAATATTGTATTTAATAATCCAATCTTAACAATAAATAACAAAATAAATAAATAAATAATATTTTATAATTGGCTAGAATTAAATTTAATATTTTATCAAAAGATGTTTAAAATATAACTGTATTTTTAATTTTTCTTCTTGTTTATTTTCTAGTTTAAAAGAAAAAGTTTATTTTTAAATATGTATTTTTTAAAATTATTAAATGAATAAAATTTCTTTCATATAATATGTAGAATTATTTATTATTGTCTTCATCATATATATAAAATTATAAATAATTATTTTGCAGTTATGCATATATATGAATGTATGTATACAATTCTATTAATTTATAAAAAGATTTATTTAAAAAATATTCCAGAAAAAGGAAGATCATTTAATGTGACATCTGTGAAGGAGGAAGTTAGTAACAGTTTTAAAATGCTAACTTTAATAATTTTTAATAAAACGTTTTTTCCTTACTTTATAATAAATTATATAATCAACCATTTAAACGTAAATATATCAAGATTGCAAAACTGATAATGTATATCATTAAGGCACTCTGTTTACAAATGCCAAAATTATATAATTTTATAAATTTTGGCATTTTTTATGTAACTCATATATTATTATGTTATTACTTTATGTAACTCATGTTTTATGTAATTCATATAATGAAAAGACATTCACGTCACTAATCAACTATTGGAGTTGATATAAATACGTCCAAAGTTAAAAAAAAAAAAATGTGACAATTGTATAAAGTTTCTGTATATTATTAAATGTTTTTTGCTATATTATAAAATGAATGTTGTTGTTTATTGCGTATTAATATTTAAATACGAACAGAATTCTGGTAACTACTAACGAACAGAATTCTGGTTAAACTAATGATTATATTCGGGTTTTAAATTACGGTTCACTTATTATTGAATTGATAATTTGCAGTTATAAAACGACATTTTCCAAACTTTTAAAAAGCAGTTGGTTTTTCCATTATCTTCGTTTAATTGATTTAGAAGTAGCTAAAGTTTGTCGATTAGCAACAGACGAGAACAATTAGTCTATGTATTTAATATCTTTAAAAATTAATGCACAAGAAGAGATCCGAAATAATAAATACTGTATCCATAAAAATTAGAACAATAGAAACAACACATAGAAACAACACACACAAAAAGAACAATCTCGTGACTCTATCGTCTACACGTCCTCTCTCCATTCTTTCTTCCCTAAAAAAGTCCTCCTCTTCCGTTGAGCATGCGCGATCTCCTCTCTCTCTCCTTTTTTTTCCGAAAAACGCGGCCCATCCTTTCTTTACCCTGCGGCCCACCCAAGGATCACGCAATAGAACACGTGATCTTTGGACCACATATCTCCCCTTCTCCCATTAACTTTTACAACAGGAAGCTTTTATGCTATGAGGGCCTGTCCCTCCTTTACACCGTGAACCACCCAAGGGGTTGGTTACGAACCGGTTAGGCAACAGAACACGTGGTCTTCAGACCCCAGTATGTTTTATACAGCATAACCTTTTTTTTCCGAATCCATCAGTAGTGTGTAACCGTTTTTCCAATTTATGCCAGATTCATCTAGTAAGGCACTTGAAATTCCATACGATTGACGTGTGTTGTTAAATTTATATTGCCAAGTATCTTTGATGGGGTTTAGGACATTTCTTTGATACATATTTTGGTGTAAAAATTTTATATTTTCATCATCTGTATTTATAAGTCGTTAGTAACATCTTATTAATCTCTTTAAAAACCAAGGAAATATTTGAATTCTATTTGTTTCAGCTCTGATAGAGTAACCCCATTACTCTATCAGAGCAGACCCGGCACCGTTCTCTCGAGCTTGAATATTTTACGCAAATAATTAATGTGAAACTTTTCAAACTTATAAAAAAGATCAAGAGCCCACACCAGGCTGGCGTAAAAAAGCGAAGGAAGAATAATAGCGTTGAAAATTTTAATTTGAAGTTTTAAATCAGAAATTTTTAACGTTGAGCATAAATATATAGTATTATCAATGAGTGTATTAATTTTTGCAGTATGTACTTTCAAATGCTGTTGGTATAAACCATTCCAGTTAAAAGTTATTCCCAAGTATTTTATACTGCTGACAATTTCGAGAGGTCTGCGGTCTAAGTAGAAAGAAACCTGTTTCTTGATTAGCTAATTTAGGATTTTTTCTGAATATAATTATTTTTGTTTTGGAAGCATTAATCGATAAATATAACGATAATAAGTATTTATTTACTTTATCGATTTTATGTTGTAGTGTTATGCGAGTAGGTGCTAATAATACCAGATCATCTGTATACATGATATGGTGGAAGATACGGCCGTTGATATGTATTCCTTCATTGTCTTTATCAAATAAATTATTTATGTCATTTATGTAAAAATTGAAGAGATACGGAGATAGAGGTTCACCTTGAAGCCGTCCACGATTTGTAATTATTTCTGGATTATTTAAGTTGTCATTTACGATATAAAGTTTATAGGAAGAAAACAGATACATAATCGAGCCTGAGAAGCAGTTAAGAGCTAAAGAATTAAATCATTGTAATGATTTAATTCTTTAGCTACTTGCCACTGCAATATGCATAATTTTCATTTTTTAGTAGCTTTTAAAATGACAAGCATTGATGAAGCTACATTTGTGGATAAGATTTGGTTTTGGATTTTGGATAAGACTTTTGAAATTAGATGATAAAAGTTATGTTAAATTAGCATATAAAAGATGGTATGAAATGTATTTAACGAGAGATAATTCTATATACAATTAATCACATAATAATTCTACATACAATTAAGATGTAATTTTTACTATTAATGTTATTTTCATTACAATCTGCAAAGTGAGGAAATAAATTGGAATTATGTAACAGAGAACATAGTGATTGTCAAAGTTTATTAAATCCAAATAATAATTTTAAAAAATGTTAAAATAATTGTTAAATTCAAAAGACTTTATACTTTAAATAAATGATATTTATGTATGAAGTAATGTTACAAAGTTAATTTAGAAACCTACTTCTATAAGTAACACATATATATGTAATATATCAATGGCGTGGCTTCTTTATAATGTTTAAAAATCAATTTCTTTAAAAGAAGAACTTTCTTTCTTTAAAAAATAATTGATAAAACCTTCACAGTTAAGAACGAATAAGTTCAACCGTTGTTATGTTATCTGGACCGCATTTCATCAGAGACAAAAAATTACTACTGGTTGTAATCTTTGTTGTTGTTTATTTTACTATGTATTTCGGGTGCAAGGTTTTTCCTGTTATTCCTGTTATGGTACTTTACATTTTAATTTGTATTTAATCTATAGCAATGTCTAGATAAAATGTGAGTTAATTACACTTTATAAGATTTATTGTATTAAATTTGATTTTAAAAATATATATATGTTTAGAAGATAACCATAATACAAAATATGCTTTATCTATTTTTCAAAAATAACTAGTATTATATAATTGTATGGTCTGTAAAGTTAAACATTTAAACTAAAAGTTTGTCTTTAAATGTTATATAGTAATTGTAAAATTATTTAATGCTTTTACACTGCATTAAATCAAATTTGTAAATAATTATAGTAATTCTAAAAGTTTAACACTGTGTTGTGATAATGTAAAATTTGTCATTAAATATAAAGTGTTTTAAAAATTGTCAACATTAATGAATTATAGCTTCTTGACCAATCAATAAAACAAGAAGGAATGGAAAAATCTTTTTAAATGTATTTTTAAATATTTCATATTGTCTTAAGCACAATAAAAAATTATTAATTATTAATAAAACGATTTTATTTTTTCTTCTCATAATATAATTTCATTACATCAACGACAATTGCGAAATCGAAAAAGCAAGGGTGCCTGTAAAACTGATTTTGTGGTTAATGCGTTTTTAGTTTACGTGATAAAATTACTTGAATATTGCTTTTCTAAAAATATAACAGAAATAAGGTAGGTTGATACAGAAGCTATTTATTGCACGTGTACTGTATATAAACTTCAAAAAACTAAAATAAATTTTATCAAACGATGAGATCGGCCGATTAATTGTATGGTGTACATTATTTTATACCCCTAAGGAAAATACTGTAGATCTACGGTAAATTAAATTTCGTTTTCCCAAATCGGAAATGAACTATATAATCGAAAAATTATATCTATGATTGATTATTATTTATAATTTACACAATTCGAACTGTCATTTTTAACATATTTTTCAATTATACCAGCACTAAGCTGGCTTTATAATTGTATAATTGAACACAAGACTAGACAAGAAGCCTATCACATAACATATTTTTTGGGAGAAATTTTTTATGCTAGCGAAACTTGACTACTGTAAAAAACGAAAAGTAACGTATACACGTGAATTTTTTCGTATGTGTATCATCATACACATACGAACCCCCCCCCCGCACTTACTCAGGAAGGGACAAAGAGTAAATCGTAAACAAGGCAGTAACTTTACGCCCTGAGGCCCCGCAGAGGTGAACTTTGTAAGAAAAGAAAGAAAACATTACTCTGTTTTAAAGTCAGGAAATATTCACGATCATTTTAATTCTTTTTATAACGCTTTTTCTTGAAAATGAAATATTTAAATATTGCTTTTAAAAAAAGCTTTTCTAAAACTGTAAAACAAATTTAATTCTTGTAAATTTATAATTGAAAAACATTCAAAATAAGACAATGAATGCAGGGTGTGACTAGCTAACAGTATATTTCTAAATGTTTTACAAAATTTCCAATTTTTATTGCTATTTCTGTCCCTTATATTTTATTAAACGTATATGTAATAAAATCTGTTAATTAAATTAATTTGATAATAATATCCCATAAAAAATAATCAAGTAATCCTCCTCTATGAAAGGTTGACGCTCGTCTTCGGATAGAAGCTTCCACCTGCAACCCAACCATTTACTGATCTCCTAATTGTGCATGTCTGGCCGTTGCTTGCAGAAATTTCTTCGATGGATCTTACTCCAGACCATAAAAGCATTAATCGGTCTTTTGATATGGTTTGTAATAGGTTACGTCAACAGAATATACACTAAAAAGGGATTTTTCGATATTCCCCGCGGGGGAGAGGGACAGGATTAAGGCTTACTGTGAAGAACTCGGCTTTTATTATACTATTTTAGATGCGTTTTTGATTGCGTTTTAATAGGGTACGTCAACAGAATGTACACTAAGAAGGGATTTTTTAAAATTCTTCCCACGGGGGAAGTGTTATACATTTATAATAGATACATTTTGAGCCACAACAACGCGTGGCCGGGTCAGCTAGTTTAGTACATAATCACATTGCACTAATTTTATACATTGAGAAAATACCGACAGTATAAAAAATTTAGTCCCAGAAGCATTGAAAACGTTAATCCCTTTCGTCATGTGTTATCTCTGTGAAAAGGGTTTTTCGTCAATAGTCCAATAAATCGGTGTCATCTTTCCTAAACAGTAACAGGATGTAATTCTCAACATTCCTCTGCAATAGTAAATCTTTCAAGTATCGAGAGAGCTATTTAATTATTACAATAACAATACAATAATACTCAAACACCAAAACACGCTTACTGCTATTTTTAATTTCAAACGTTTTCAACCTAATCTTTATAGGTCATCCTCAGGAAAAATTTTTTATTACATTTTCACATTCGAATATAAAGCTTTCGAATGCTCGCGACATTCAAAACTTTTCGAATCTTTAAAAATTTTTTAACGTTTTAAATAATAACAGATTAAACCAACTACAATTACTAATTAACAAACATAAAATAAATAAATAAATAAATATTGTATCAAAAGTAGATTAAACTAGTTACAGCTGCCATGTCCTTTCTACGGGTTTTTTTAATCCCATTTCTTTTTCTATTACGTACTTCCATGCCGTTGGAAGATTATTTGCGTCTTTTGCATTTAAACATTTGTCTTCCACCTTACTCCTATATATTTCTACTTTTTCCATCTCTAACGCAATCGTCGGGGAATGGACTGCTTTTACTATTCTCGCTTCATCCCATTTTACGTTCGCTCCTTCCTCTTGACCCATGATCGCCAAAATGGTGTTATTGTGCTCTTTTTTTACATCATATTTGTGTTCTTTTATACGTGTTGCCAAATTACGTCTAGTTACCCCAATATAATCTTTTGTTATCTCTAATTGCTCATTCTCAAAGGGAATCTTATACACTCCCGCCTTATCCTGCATTCTCATTGCGTCCTTATCATTTCTAAGTAATCTGTATATGCTTGGTGCTCTTTTATAAATCATGTTTGTGTCTTTATATCTACATAACTCTTCTATCACCCCTTCCATTTTTCTGTCGTACGTGAACTTGCTGATCCGATCCCCTCTATGAAATCCTCTGTGTCTATGCTGTTTGTAACTCTTAAGCAATCCTTCCATTACGTTCGCTTTATAACCTAACTGCTTTGCCACCTTTTTAATTCTGTTAATCTCCTTAATTTGATCTCGTATGTCGGTGCAATATACGTACGCCCTTTTAATAAGCGCTTTAAACGCTGACATCTTTTTAATCTATTTAATTATTATTCTTTCCGAAATTCACCTTTCATTCATTTTTCGTCCTGGGTTATGATAATATCAACTTAGTTTTTATAATTTCCTCGTTTAAGATATTATAATGTACTCATCATTTAGAGATGATAATTTATTACTGCTTAACACTGCCTCGCTTAACACTGATTCGATATAACGTGGTCTGCTAAAACCTAAAAAAAGCTCAGAATTTACGCTGATTTAAATTATCGCAGCATTTCATTGATTTGTATATAATACGATCATTTACGAACACGAAGCAATCAGAAAAAGGTGGCAAAAGGTGCACTTTCTTTAAACTTTATCTCTCTTGTTCTCGTTAACTAAATTGTTAGAAATGCCACATAGAAATTTTCTAATTGATGACTTCACTCATATTAATATATTTCAGTTTTTTAAATTTTTTTTTGTGTAGTTTATCTTCTGGATGAAAACTAAATTCAGTTTTGAAATATTGAAGATGTGTGTTAAATTCGATATTCAATTTAACAAAATTGTAACACGTGTGTTTATGTTACGTAGTGTTGATGTACAGTCCACAGCTATGTCACACATGTCAGGTGTGTTGTGTAACTATAGACTTCAGAATGCGGGAGAGATCTTCCTGCCTAGAGAGGGAAAAATTGTGCTTTCCATCGTAATTGTTTTTATAATTGATGAGAACAAATTTTTTAAAATACAAAAGTTTGACGTATTTTCATTTAAAAAAATTAATTTAAAAAATTGTATATCTTGGAAATTCCTGTGGACAGCTAAAATTTCTTGTCCTAAAAAGAATTCCTTAGAAAAATAATGACAGCAAGTGATACACTAGTAATTCGAACAAAAGAGGTATTCACATAAACACCATTATCACCGACCCCTAAATATATAGAATATGCCTACAGCTAAGAACACTAAAAGAGATAGTAGGTTCATAGCAACTTTTAAAATGTCAAGCGTTAATGAAGTCACAAGCCTCACGGGAGCCCTACTGTACTGCTTCACCTAAATATCGGCATACATAAAGGCAATACTCAGAAACACACATACACACGTTACACATACCCCTTATTATTGAGAATCTTCTAATGCAATCGAACGTTTTCAATTTGATCAATTTTCTAGAACGTTTGCAATCGTTCTATAATCGAACAAATATGTAGTAACACATTTCGTTCATTCGTTTATTTTATTGAAATTTCGTATTTTTTTGATAGGATTAAAACAAAAAATTCAATTCGGTTTAACCATTTTTTTAAAGAAATTGTAGCAAATATCAATCAATCAATTCTTTATTGTACTAAGGAAAAAATCCTTGTTAAGGGGGGTTATTTAAACGTGAAATAGACTCATAATAAGTTATTGTACATCATATGTTAGTTCAGTTATTACACATAAATCGAATAAAAAAAGATAAGTTTATTTATACATATAATAAGTTATTGTTGACTATCATTCTCTGAGTCATGATTACTAACATCGTTGTTAAATATATCAGTAATTTGGGTAAAAAAATTATTTAGTTTATATATTTTATTCTTTGATAAGTCTCCAATTCTTGATTTATAATTTAAGTTTTGGTTGATGCCAAGTATTTCTATTATTTGGTATTTTTGACGATATTTTTTAATAACTGTACAGTCTTTCAGCAGATGAAGTATAGAAAAGTTGTTTGATTTGCACCAATAGCAGTTTTGATTGGAAAAGTTTATATATGTATTATTAACCAGTAAGAAATATTTATTAAGACGGGGTTGTAAGCATAATCGTTTAACCCGATGACGACAGAATTTATTTTTAATTAACATGCCTTGAGGCTTGGATTTTTTGTAAAATAATTTAAAATTGCCATATTTTTCGTAATTTTTGCGCTAGACACGCGCTCTCTTTTTATTTTGTCTACAAACACTTCAGTCTCTCCGATTATCGTATCTTTTTACATAATTGACAAGAAAAAGTTTTTTAAAAAGTCAAAAGTTCGACGTATTTTCATTTAAAAAAATTAATTTAAAAAATTGTATTGTTTAACATACTGATTACAAACTTGAAGTGTTTTTACGTCTATCAAAACAAACCACGTCATTCTAGCTGCAGTAGAAGGCCAGATGTTTACGTTCAAAGTTGTGATCTATGACAGGGGAGTTACACACGCTGTCATGGCGGCGGCCCCCCGCTGTGACAAGCGATACTTATTTTTTATTATTTCCAAATATGTAAGATTTAATAAATGTTCGCAATAGAATTACTTGGATTGGCTTTTGTTCAGGTTGTCTGACTGTACACCAACAAATCAGTTCATCTCTAGTCAAATATTCCCGGGAAACCACCTTCCTATATTAAGTCTATGGGAGACTTTCTTGCCGTTAATTGGCTTTAAATTTCTTGTTTATGCGCCTTTTACTCTCTAATTAGTCATTTCTATCATGATTGAATCTATATTAACAAATGAGCGTTCTCTCAGAACCGTCTATTCAGGATTTTCCCTCGAAGAACCAATGTCTTCCGTAGTCACGTGATCGGAGTCAGACCTAAACAAACGTTGAGAAATAGCTATTTTTTCATATTATTGTTGTAATTTTACTAGTTTTCATGTTATTTGACTTTATTTAGACCAGAAGATTACATATCAGAAGCTTCCAGTCGAAAAATTTACTCATTACTTCCGGATGTTGCCTATTCTCTGGAAAAAATTAATTCATCGCTAATTATATTTGAATATTGTAATATTCGTTTTAAAAATATTTATAGTGTTTAACATTTACTTCTCGAAGCAAAAATACGTTTAAAACTCGTTAATGGACTTAACATGACCTAGTTATCAAACCCCACCACTCCCTCGTTGAGTCAGGAAGTAATTATAAACTATTAAGAGATTAAGAGATAAGCGATTAAGAGAATTACTTCTGCAGCATTCAAATGAAGCATCTCTCATTGTGATGACGCTTCCAATGCCTCGTAAGAGTACCTGTTCAGCACCTTTGTATATGGCATGGTTAGAAATGTTAACCAGAGATATGCCACCTTTTTTACTGATTAGAGGAAACCAAAGAAGTGTGACCAACTTTTTACTCATAGAAATTTGTCATATTGATTTCATTTTTTTTTAATTTTATTAAAGAATTTTATTAAATTTTTTATTTATTTAATTTAATTTTATTATAGAAATTTAATTATTAGTTTAATTGATGTTTTAAATCTACATATTGATGAGAGCATCAAATTGAAGAGGGAAAATAACCTCTTGTCTTGGGACCTTCTTTTTGTAAAAAAAGACATGAAATTGAGAAAAAAAAAGCTGAAGTTGTTACTGTGTAACAAAGTGTCTTCCAAATACCCATTAAAATATAGATATATATATATGTGTGTGTATATTGCTTATTTTCATAAATAAAATACTAGCTGACCCGGCAAACGTTGTTTTGCCATATAAATTATTTCTAGGTAATTTCTAGTGTAGACAAAAAATAACTAACTTATTGTAAGTGTGTAAGGATGTGGTATATGCGTGAAATAGGCATGGAGCGCTGTGAACGATGAGGGAATATAAAAATAACAAATGCCAAACATTATTATTTTTAAGTTATTATAATTTATTCCTTAAAATTATATATCATTAATTAATTACGACAGCAACACTAACAAACAATATCAATTTCTTAATGCTATAGCGTGAACAATATTTTTTGTTAGCCCATCTTTAGCTAACACAAACAAACTGGATGGTTTACCCACTCGAGAGCATGCCACGTATAATTGTCCGTGTGAAAAACATGGCGTGCTCAAATCTAAGCCACAAATAGACATCGTTTGGCCTTGGGATTTGTTGATAGTCATTGCAAATGCCAATCTAATCGGAAACTGAATACAAAAAAGATGATAATTGATCAGTTATCGAGCGGGATGAAAAATGATTAAATTACTAAAATGGCTATTAAAAAATAGGGGTTGGTGATAAAAGGGTAAAAATTTAGGGTTGTATGTATTTTTTAATGCCACATTATAGAAAAATAAAAACAAAAAATTTTGTCCAAAAATTAAAAAAAAGGTTAAGGGTCAACAACCCTTATCACTTAGGGGTATGAAAAATAGATAGTAGCCGATTCTCAGACCTACTGAATATGCATATAAAATTTGGTAAAAATCGGTAAAGCCGTTTCGGAGGAGTAAGGTAACTAACATTGTGACACGAGAATTTTATATATAAGATTTAAATTAATCTGAATTGTAGATATGATCACTATAAATTATAAACTTTTTGAAAGTCTTAATTATTTTATTACCAAAACCATTTTTATATTAAAATTGGAAATTACAACAATTAAAAACCCCGGCGTAAAAAATACGCCTAGGAGAGTTTTCAAGCTTACATTAACGCCATCTGGATTTCACAATACTAACTATCTACATACAAAAGTAATATTTTATGTTTAATTTACAGTATTACAAAAATAAAACATTTAACTTATTAAATATTACCACAAAATAATTAGAATGTATTATCTATATTTTTTATTACGATAACTTTGAATAATATTTTATAATAAATAATAAATAGTAAATATAATTTCATTATTTTAATATATTTAAATTTAATTAATGGTAAATATCTAAACAATCAGAAATGAATTTATTTACTGAAATAATGCTTTTAAATAATGGAAAACATTTAAATTATTTCAATTTCTTAGCTAGCTTCTACGTCATAGGATCGTCACAGGAAATAGAATGGCGTCACCTTATCTGTTGCAGGTGTGTCTACGGTCACGTGACCTGTGACGTGGCCTTCAGAAACACGTGTTTTTGTTTTCAATATTATATTTTGTAAATTACTTAACAGAATTGAATAAAAATGTATAGAATTACAAGAAGCGATGTATAACAAATATATAAGAGCATAAATTAGTATAAAAACTAAGAAAATTATTATAAAAACCACAAAAGTGACTTCTATACATCGCATACATACGATTAAAAAAAAAACTTGAATCAGAAATCATGAAAACTATAACAGAAATATGTAATGAACTCACTAAATTTGTGATATCACAAAAACTAGCAAAAAAATTAAAGAAACAGAGAGAAAAACGATCATTTACCTCAGTACTATCATGACCTTGAATAGACTAAGTGGTAAGTTTATTTAAAAAATCAAAAATGACAAATTTATTTAAAAATAAAATCCAAAAAAAATATTACTATGTAAAATAAGATCAGAAGAATATAATCGCGAAAACTGCATACTTCTAAGATGCATAGTTCAAATAAAAATGGTTGTTATTGCCTTCGTCGTCAGCCCGGCAGAAAATTCTGCCGGCTGAGTGTACCAACTTGAAAACGACCCGGCAGAAAATTCTGCCGGGTAACGTGAAACGGGCTAACAGTTAGAATTGATCTAATTCTTTTTTTTTTTTTTTTTTAATTTTCAACTCAATTCAAGATGCATTTTTTTGTCGTTGCTGTTATGCAGTTTCCAGCAACTAATAAATTTTTTCTATTTGTGAAAATTTCTACGTAATTTAAAGGTAATTTTTAATACATATCTTATACAGCATTATTAATATGATTTTGGAGGATGCAGAACGTATTAAATTACTTTAAAAAACGAAAAATAATTATATCATTTGATTTCATGATAATTTTGTATATCTTAAAAATAATTAATTTTGTCCCGGATTTCCCGGATCCCGGGAAACAGTTCACTTTTATTCCGAATTCCGGGACAAGCAAAAGACCATGGTGCATATACTTTTGGAATCAAACTAGATCCAGATCACTTCGATCGTTCAAATCATGTATACAAAGGAACTACTGCGATCCGATCAATCTCTATTTGCGTATACAAACGCCATCTAGGATCAACTGGATCGCGATCAAACTAATCCGAGCAGAGGTAGGATCGTTTGGATCGGATAAAAGAGATTAAAGATGGCGGCTTACCATGGTTGAAGTTAAGCTTACAGTAAATAACGAAGAAACACATTTAATTGTTACAAAGAAACTTATTTAAAACTTATAAATGGCAAGTAAAAACATCATTATTAAAATATCCGGTAAACTGAGATGAAAAAATAAGTATTTAGGGACAATTTTGCGAAGTTGTACCTCAAGAATGTATGGCGTGCACTTTCATCTTTTCTGCAAGTTTTATTTTTAATTTTGTGAAATTTTTATTTAAATTTATTTTGTGGAAAACAATTTTATTCACAGAGTAATACGATTTAAAAATTCGTATGAATGAGCACAAACAATTTTGTCAAATAAACGATAATTCATAACAGCGTATGTCGTTTAGTACTAACTACAGTTTTAATATCGAGAGATAAAATGGATTATTTTAATTTAATTAATTGATCCTTGTTAGTTAACATATACAGAGTTTCAAAGATATTATACGTATAATATTTTTAAAACTCAGTATATGTTAACTAACAAGGAGAGACTATTATTAACTAACAAATGTTTGCCGCCATCTTCGATCCTACTTGTATACTTTCCGCCATGACAGAAGCTATCTGTATTCACGTGACAAGGACTGATCCGCTTTTACAGATCGATCCATACAAACGAAAAGTATATGCACCCCCGGAATAAGAAACCCTACTAGAAGGAAACTAACAATAGAGTTATCGTTGATGTTGAATTTTTTAATAACAAATATTTTAAAAATATCTAGATATTTAATTCTGAGAAATATTTTAAATAATATACATAAATCTATAAAATTATACAATATTTTTTTTCAGATTTTGTAAATTTTTTGCATTATTGTATTATTAATCTTTAGTTATTAGAGGGCGCTAGTTGTAAGTAGTCGCCATTTTTATTTTATTAACAACGTGGTCAGTTCTATCGTTTTTTGTGCTTTGAATAAAGTAAGTAAAATATGGTAAAGAAGTCAATGTAATCCAGGTATTAATCCTTACGAATTTTAATCGGTATCTTGTTTTTTTGTTGTAGGATAAACAATAATGCAAAACGAAGCCGGAGAACACGTTGATTTATATATTCCTCGTAAATGGTAAGTTCTGTAGTGTTCCATAAACCCAAAATGGAGTTTCGATTCAGTTATTACCGAGTATCAGGTTTTAAAATATAATCATTATTAGTATCATATTAAATTAACTTACACGATAAGAAATTGCCTATAATGAAATTTAATAATAAATTGAAAACAATTTTGGTTTCGGAAATTCCAGTGAAAATTTTAAATTGAAGAAATCGTGATTTCTTGGGTTTTTTGGTATTTTAATTTATGTTTCTCATTGTCGCAGAATATTGCAAAGAATTGAATTATTATTTAATTGATTAACATTTAAAGTATTTATGAGGCAGTTAAAACCTTAAGGCTGCTGCAAACTATGCAATACTAGCTGTTACCTGCGGCTTCATCTGCTCAGATTTTTGCAATTTGATAGAAATAACCCTCCCTCAGTACTTCACTAAGGTTCTCAATTATTAGTTGTTACTAATTTGGTAAAATTACTGATTTTTGTTTGTTTCAAACTATGGACTGCTAATGCACCTAAATTCAAATTTCAAATTTTATGGGATTCTGAGATATAATAAATCTGAGTTTAATTTTTTTTCGAAACATAAATGATGTTATCTGAACTCCCTAAATTAAATAAATAATAAAATGTAAAAATACAGAGCATTCACAAAGATAAAACATTTGTCATTGCACACCATCAGTAGTCCATCAGAAATTACAGAGATGACCTTCCCTTTTAGGAAACTGCTTCTGCAACAAACATGCAAAAATGGTAAAATGTCCTCTGGTGTTTTCGCCACTATCACAATAATATTTTTTAAAAAATTAACAAAGTAAAATCGTGGCAGACGTTTTTCAGACACCATAGTAATTATTTAATTTATAACATCTAAATATATAAAATTCTCACATGTGCGACAATCAACTTATACTAACTTATAACTATCTTACAATTAAGGAAAATGAAAAAAAGCAAAAGGGATAGGAAAGGAATAGAAATACCAGGGTTTTTCATAGTGACGTGCTCTTGTATAGACACCACTTTGAAACTCCTTTATTCACAACCCTCTTCTTGTTGTAGAGCTTTCGTCTATTCCTGACTTTGTTGTTTGTTCTCAAGGTTTTCTGTCCATAGTCTATTTTTTCTTTCTAACTTCTTTGGCACCTCTCAATCTCAGATTCATTTTTCTCAAGGGCTGTAGCACTCTTTTTCCCTTCCCTACTTCTTTGAGGTTTTCACCAAAAGTGACTCTTTCTTCTGTCCGTTTGACCCCAGGCCCCACATCGTCTTTTGTTCTACCTATTTTCACGGAAAAGATAATCTTACCCAAGGGCAAAAGGGTTAGACGGCCACACTTTAATTAAACAAATATGTAATAACAAATTCAAATTTAAATGGTTCGAACATTTGGTTAAAAAATCATAATAGGTAAATATTGTACGTTTTGAAATTAAGTTATTACCGTCAGAAACAAAAAATTGCATCTGAAATAGTACAGTAGAAGCCATTCTTCCGGTTAAACTTAGTGCTCTCCCTCTTCCCCCGCGGGGGAATTTTGAAAAATCGCTTCTTAGTGTGCGTTTCCATGATGTACCCTAAACTGTGTTACCAAATTTCACTTCTTTAAGTTCAGTGGTTTGCTTTGGGCGATGATGAATCAGTCAGTCAGTCAGGACAAGTAGTTCTATAATATATAGATGCAGCAAAATGGTCGAAGCAATTTGGGCCAATCATCCCCTGTTTGATGGCCATTGACTCAATATTACTCTGTCATACCCTTTGATGGAAAGTAGGTGGTCTGTTCAATGCTTGTAGGATCCAAGAAGCTTGATTTTTTAGGTGGTGAATGATGAAGCTTATGCGCATTTGAAAGTTTGAGAGAAAGGAGCATGTGCCGTAGACTACAAAGGAGGTGCATGTTTGTGCTTCACGTTTCAGCCCAGTCTTGGCTATGCCGGGATTACAAAACAGAACTATTTGATAGATTTTCTTAGAAGTAACAATATAAATTATTTTATTGAAATTAATAAATCTATCGGGTTCTCTATTTTGTTTTCATTTATATTTTATTTATTAAATTTCTGACAGATAACAAACGGAAGCAGTTGAATTGAACATCATCATCAAAGTTGTTGTCGTTTTACAAAACAAACTACCAAGCAATAGTTTGTAGAGGGATAGATAAAACACTCATTTGTTCTGTAGAATATATCACTAGTGATATCACAAATGGTGAATTTACCTGATAGTCAAAGCAAACTAGTCGCGTGACCTTGAAATTTGCCTCTGATATCTTGTCAAAAGCAATAGCATTGCCTAGTTTACGCTAGCCTTTAGAGCTGTAGACCATGCCTGTAAAAGTAAAAAATGTCAAAGGAACTGATGGTCTACAAGTGATCTTTTGTGAGATATAGTCCACAAAATCAATCTGTAATTTAGGCAATTCTCAAAAATGAGATAAAACTTAAAAGTGAAAAAATCTGAACTAATTTACAAAAAATGCTAAAAATTGTTTTATGGTACTAGAGATGGTTAAAAACTTAATTTTTATTGAAAATTTCATTTAATGTTACTTTAGTAAATTATGAAAAGAATTAAAAATTAATCCTCATAAAAGTAGCTGAAAGATTGTTACATTAGTGACTGCTTATAAGTTCTCAGAATTACATCTCTCTGTATTTTAATGTATTTCTACAATATAGATAATTATGGTGAATCTTTGTGTGTTTCAGGAGCACAATCACTTTATAAATTATACTTCTCAAATTTTAAACATTATTTATTAAAAATAATAGGTTATTGAATATATATTTGTAAACTATATGAAACTATAAAACTGAAAATTTCATATAAAAAGATTAAAATTATTATATAGGTTGTTATTTAATTATTTATGAATTTATGTTAGCTGTTAAAGTTTATAATTATAATGATGCACTCAAAATCAAATTACGGTGTGATAATGAAACATCGAAAAACATTTTCAATGTTTCATTATCACACCGTAATTTGGTTTCGAGTGTGTCATTATCATTAATTCAGTGTGGTGAGTAGTTATTTAGTTTTTAAATATTGGTTTTAATAATTACCAATATTTAAAATTTAATTTTTTTTTTTAATATAGCTCTGCAAGCAATAGAATTATTCATGCAAAAGATTATGCATCTATCCAGTTAAATATTGCTGAGGTATGATTTTTTGATGAATTATTATTATTTTGAATTATATTTTGATGAAGTATACTATTATACTAGTGTTGGAAAAATGTTAAATTTTCATATTGTTTTTTCATCATAAAAAAAAACTTTTCTCTAAATACATTATTAACTGTGATTGATTTGCATTTTACTGAATATTTATTATTTTAAACAAATTAATTTAGGAATTGGTAACCTTAATTTGAAACATTTAAATGTTTCAAATGACTATGTAATAATGAAAGAAATAATTTTTTTACATCAGATTTTTATTTGATGAAAGTGGAGCACTGTATTGTGTGTTAATTGTTTATCAAACACTTTATAACAATGTTACCTTTTTAGGAGTCTAAATTCAAGTGATGGGCAACCTTTTTCTATGTAAGGGCCGCATTTCAAAACTTTTGAACTGAGCCGAGTCTCATACAAGAGAAAAGAGGAAAAAAATGTCAGTAAATCACAATTATTTATTCATATATAATTATAAATTAACATAGGTATACTTAATTTAGCTTTTGGCACAGATGTAAATATATCGGAAATATTTAGATAAATATTAGTCACTGCTAGTTTTAAATTAGATTTGATGTGTCTGTTAGTGGTTTCTTGTTTTAATTTTTAATAAATTTATTGCGGAAAAACTATTCACATATCTAAGTTGTAGAAAATAACATTTGAATTTTTGCTGCATACATCCTTAAGCTGGAAAATTGATATATTTATTCATATTTTATGTGACGTGGGCCACTAAAAATATTTCTCCAGACTGTGGGTTGCTCATCCCTGGTCTAAATAAAACTTCTATGCATTTGGTACATGAATGTAATCTGTATTGATGCATGCTCCACTCGTGTCGGCTCTATACGATATGTCACAACCGCTATTCAAACTGATTGAAACTTTTGAAAATTAGAACATGGCTACATTCTATATATATAGAACAGTTTATTTCCTTTGTTATATAGGCTACAGAGTGTTTTTTTTAAACTGACGGTACTCAGAGACATCTGTAGAGCAATCCTAACAGCCGAACTGGTCGCCAAATTTGGGAGAGTGACTAAGGACGACATGGGAACAGAAGATTCCGCGAAGAAAAAAAGTAGTACCCAAATTTTCCGTAGGGGTGGATTTGGCGCTGTTTTAGCAAAAACAGCTAAGAATCTGCATAAAATCCAGCTGCAATTAACAAACACATGTATGAATAATCAGACAGAGGTTTCAGTGTAATAACGAAAGTTTAATTAATCAGCAAATAACCTTTTCCCTTCTTCAATGTGATCACCGTCCTGCTGGACAACTCATTGCATCCTGAACACCGTGTTCTCTATGGCCGAACGTAACATGGCCGACCGCAGGAATGTTCATCAAAAACATCCCAAATACTGAATTTTGTGGTTACTTTGATTGGAAATTTTGCATTTAGGTGTGATTCTTCTGCATGTATAGTTTCCAGTTTGCTTATGCAGTTGTTTTCTGTAAGAATAATTATTAAGTATATCAATTATTTGAAAAAAAATTTCTCTGGCAATTTATTTTTTAAATTTTGAATTCATGTAATTTTCGTAAAAGGAAAAGGAAAGATAATTAAAAATTTTAAATAAGTAAAAATTCAGACTAACAAAAATAAAACAGCAATAATTAATTTTTGTACTTAAAATAAATTAGACAAAATTTTAATTCTGCTACAAGTTAAAATAACATAGCTATTATCATCAGAATGAAGTTAAACATTTACAAGTTTTGTATTTAATATTAGTTCTATTATACTCATATAAAAGTTATTACTAATTTATAAAAATGTATAACTTTCCAAGTAATGCACTAGTCGTAATGCAGTCAATCTTGAGATACTGCCCTTTATACTTTTAATATCTGACTATGTTTCAGTAAAACACAATAGAATAATAATTAAAAATATTAATGCGGATATAAATCATATTTGTATATATATTTATTGAAATATTTGATATTTTATTTGAATGAAAAACAACAAATTTTTAAGAATGCTTTGAATGTTCAAGTAGATTAACTTAAGCACTCAGATTACATGACTAGGGATTGCATATTGCTGGATCCCTCATCCAGCAATCCAGCTGATCCAGCGCATTCTTCGGCCTGCTGGATTCGCAACTTGGTGCTGATCCAGCGCTGCGGATCCGCAAATACTCAATTAACTTGTTAATTGCGAAAAGTCTACGTCGTCGCGTTGCCGCTTGCTAACTACTAGACTGCTACTAATTACTTACTCACTACTTTACTAACACTAATAATTAAATTACTCATAAATAAACTATACCTTAATCAATCCAGAAAAATTTAATAAAATAATAACGTATTCAATCGCTTTTAACGATCTTCCTCAGTTACAAAAAAATACACTAACTATAGAACATAAAATGTGTTTCGAATAAATATAATAAGAATAGTGCTTAATTACATCCCAATTTTTTTAAACAAGATACATAGATGTACTGCCAGGTCTGATAATTTTCGTATTGTATACCGACGTAATCCCACTGTTTTCAAACTTTTAAGAAACGATAAAAAGAAAAAGGATCGGAATTCAACAACGGGTATATATTCGGTGCCTTTACACAACCAACGTTTCAATTCCAAGCTTGTTTATGTGGGTGCAACGATGCGCAGTTTAAAACAAAGGCTCAAGAGCACAAATATATAATCAGTAAGAACCTTGACAACACTGCGCTGGCATCATACGCAAGACAGAAGGATGTTAACGTCCAATGGGATCAAGCGGCAATTATAAAAACGACGAAGAATAGGCAAACGGTCAAACATCTTGAGAGATTGGAAATCTGCAAGGCGCACATGACAACTGGTTGTATAAACCATAGAGATGCGGACTCATTGTCTACCGTGTGGAGATCCTTTTACATTAATTAATGTTATTAACGGACAATGCTGGTTTCATTGGATCTTACATACAGAGTGTTTTTTTTTTTTAAACTGACGGTACTCAGAGACATCTGTAGAGCAATCTAACAGCCGAACTGTCGCCAAATTTGGGAGAGTGACTAAGGACGACATGGAAAGAGATTCCGCGAAGAAAAAAGTAGTACCCAAATTTTCCGGTAGGGGTGGATTTGGCGCTGTTGTAGCAAAACAGCTAAGAATCTGCATAAAATCCAGCTGCAATTAACAAACACACGAATGAATAATCAGACAGAAGTTTCAGTGTAATAACGAAAGTTTAATTAATCAGCAAATAACCTTCTCCCTTCTTCAATGTGATCACCGTCCTGCTGGACAACTCATTGCATCCTGAACACCGTGTTCTCTATGGCCGAACGTAACATGGCCGTCCGCAGGAATGTTCATCACAGTTCGAGAAATGTTGTCCTTCAAAGTCATCAAGTTTGGGACACTACCAAGATAGACCTTGGACTTTAAGTAACCCCACAGGAAAAAGTAACATGGGGTTAGATCCGGGGAGCGAGGCGGCCATGCAAGTGGAAAAAAGCAACTGATGACCCTTTCTTCAGTGAAGTGCTGGTAGCTTTTTCGCTACAACAGCGCCAAATCCTCCTCTACCGGCGAATTTAGGTACTACTTTTTTCTTCGCTGAATCTCTTTTCCATGTCGTCCTTAGTCACTCTCCCAAATTTGGCGACAGTCCGGCTGCTAGATTGCTCTACAGATGTTTCTGAGTACCGTCAGTTAAAAAAAAACACCCTGTATATATTTTTTTCCGCTATTTATTTTGTTTATTTATCTATATTTTGTCCGTTTGGGCGTTTTCCGTTAATTTTCATATTTATTCCGAACACATTTTATGTTCTATATTTAATGTTCTATTTTTTTTGTAACCGAGGAAGATCGTTAAAAACGATTGAAAACGTTATTATTTTATTAAATTTTGCTGGATTGATAAAGGTGTAGTTTATTTAACTTATTCTACTTCCAGTACATAGTTTTACATACCTATAAATAACTACAGACTAATATGTAGAGCCTATATATATGAAAACTGGTAAGACTGATAGCCACTTAGCCACTGATTATCCGTCCTTACATTATTATAATATATTAATATAAATTAATCAGTAGAATTACCTTTGCTATTATTTAACTTAAAGATTACATTATAATTATAATCTAACTAAACATTTGAAGTTAATTATCTCTATCTCAAATGTTAAACCGAACCAAAGTTAAGTTTACTACCTAAATGTGTAAGAAGTTTTACTGATTTATAGTGACCAGTCTAAATAATAAAAGCTTTTAAAGTATTTTTTTTAAATGTTTTATTTCATTAAAAAAACATAAATTGCAGGATAGATAGATAGACAGATAACACTTTATTGCACCAAAAATACATCCGTGCTGGATCCAGCTGGATTCAAAACACTGCTGGATTGCAATCCCTATACATGACATCATTATTTCTGCAGCTTTATTACCATGAAGGATAATCAGTTTTTCTGTTAACAAGAAGACATCCAAGCTTTGATTTTTTGGATTTTGCTGAAATTTTTATCAAATATTAGTGATGAGATGATTAATTGGAAAAATTGAGCAGTTTTTGGGAATCAGAATCAAGTAAATCTCGTCACAATTTCTGATTCTTCCACATTTAATAGAAAATTAATTATTTGTTTCAGTTGAAGATTAAAATGTTTTAAAATTACGATATTAACAATTAAGTATTAGTTTATTGGAAGCTTTCATGTTGACAAAGTAGAGAGCATGGAAGCCCCATACACAAGGTGACATCTGTCATGGCAGATTATTTTTTCATGTAGACATTTTCAGAGTGATGAGAGATTGCACTAACTGTCTCCATTTTAGGGGAAATAGGGTGATATTAGGGTTGCCACTTGGCCTGTATTGGGTCAGTTTAACTGGCAATTTCAAATCAAGGCCAACAGTCAACAAAAATATTTAAGTGTTGGCAAAACAGTTTAAAATATAAATATAATTATATTTTAATTGAAAAAATATTATATACAATCATTTTTAATATTTGTGTGTTTACTTATAAGATAAAATGCTTTGAACACACTTTAAATACCTTCAGCAACTGTTCAGGAAGACAGTTTGAGTCTTGTTAAACCTTACAGAGATCTATGAAAAGGGATCTTAAACTGTCATTGAAATTAATTAAAGTGTTGTTGAAAAAGTATTCAAGGTTTTCAAGCTAAATTAGTTTCAGCTTATATAAAAGTGTTTTTGTTATGATTCACAATGATACTGTGAATCAGAATTGCATAAATTGCATTTGTTATAAGTAAAAGTAATTGTTTGCAGTTTACTGCTGTTTTGAGTTAAAAATTTATTTTTTTAGATGACAGTCTAGACATTCATGGCTCGAGTGAGTAAATTCAAAAATTGGTTAACTTGTCATGAGCATACATTGCGTCATTTGCTGAAACTTGTTTAGTGTTAAACATGATGGAAATAAAGCATTTATAAGGCATACCAAAAAGCATGAAAAAGAAGCACATTTCCTTATTTACCTTCCCCCTCCTCGATCATTGCATTGGCTAACAAAGCAGTTTCCAAAGATTAGATGACATAATGGGAGAGTTTTTTGAGTAAAAGGGAATTAGCTGTAATTTCTTTGAGGGTAGTGTTGCAATATTAACTTTATCTGAAATAAGATTACAAATTTGTTTTGTAGTACACAATAAAAGCTTGCGTATCCACTTATGAATAGAGTTTTTAGGTGTTTTTTTTTTTGAAAGATTGATTCTGGATTTCCCAGTCATTTTCCGTCGAGCTTGATGTTTATTTCGTTAAGTTTGATGTTTATTAATTAATAAAGTATACTGTGCTCATGAAATGTAAATCATTAATTTTTCTAAACAAAAATAAACTTGAGAAACTATTTAAAAAAATCAGAATGGACAATTATAGTGGAATTGGTGAATTTTTAGTGCAGAATCAAAATTGGGAGAAATTTTGATGGCCATCATGAATGGAGATGGTACCAAAAATTTCTTTCTCACCGATTCTGAATATCAAAGGTCATTTTTAAAAGTAATGAACGTTTTTCTCTAGATATTTTTATTTACGATAATAAAATGTATACTATATTACAATGACATGATATGATACATTAGCTATTTTTCTATGTAGTCACCAACTAAATTTTAAACATTTCTCGTAGTGTACCACCAGTTTTTCTATGCCTTCTGCACACGTCAGTTTATCTCCAAGTTCTTGAAACTAGTCATTAATGGCCTCTTTCAGTTTGTTTGTTCAAACTCCCATAGTGGTTCCTGGCCAAAAAAAATCCCTTAATATTGGGGAAAAGATGGTAATCACCCGGAGCCAAGTGTGGACAATAAGGAGGATGTTAAAACACTTCACACTTAAACTGCTGAACACAAGTTGTTTGTTCAACGCAGCATTATGTGGACATACATTATCCTGAAGATGCCTCTGGACAACAATCACCAACAATTTGTTTTGAATGGTGCGGTGTAGTTGGTGAAGGGTCCTGACAATAGGTTGCTGCATTTATGGTCTTCATTCTAGGCATGTAGTAGATCAGAGGTGGCCAACTTTTGTGCATATAAGATCTACTTTTTATCAAAAAAATGGTGTCGCGATCGACTTGTTGTCATTACGCATAGTCTAAGTGGGAGGGGGAAGTGTGAAATACATACTATGTTTATACACTGTTTCAGTACGAAGTGCACTCACTGTCTTATGACGAGTCATAACTGCATGCATAAGTTCGTTAGGATTACAAATACAGTAGAGCGTTGATAAGTGGAATGGCCGAAAGTGGAACGATTTCAGTCGGACTGTGTCGTGCTGAATCGAATGTTTTTGATACTAAATTTACTTCTAAAGTATAATTTTCATGTTTTTATATTTTTTAATATATTTATTTTGTTTGTAGAAAATGCAGAAATAATTTTTAACGATACGATAGCCTCGATGATTATTATAAAAATTTTCGTTAGGCTTAAAATCGAACGAAAATTCAACACGAAGCGACACGCAATGGAGAAAATTCAACAGGAAGCAATACGCAACGGAGAAAAATTTGAACATCGGACAGGTTAATGTATTTTTTTGTACAAAGTCGGAAACTGGAACAAAGTCATTAACTGGAAGGACCCCAGTCCCAATTGTTCACTTATCGCGCTCTACTGTATAAAACATAAGTCAAGACATCGCTAGCGATCGACCAAAATTGGCTTGGCGATCGACCGGCTCGATCGCGATCGACTCTGTTGGCCACCCTGTAGTAGATGAGTAGGACACCCTTTTGATCCCAAAACACTAGCCATAACCTTTTTGGTGCTCAGAATTTGTTTGGCTTTTTTTTGTTTTTGGTCTTGTTGGGGATCCGGAATGATGCCATTCCATTGATTGGTGCTTTATTTCTGGAGTTTTATGCAAAATTCAGGTCTCATCATCAGTAACAATGTTGTTCAAAAACTCCTTGCCATCCTTGTACCAACTGAGAAAAGTCAGTGCAGCTCCCATCTGGTTTTGTTTGCGTTCATCTCAAAAGTTGAGGAACCCACCTGCACACACTTTTCTGTAGCCTAAATCACCACTAACAATGCCATAAAGAACTGTTCTTAAAAATTCAGGAAAGAACGAAGTGAGTCCATCTATAGTGAGACATCTATCCTGTTGAATTTTTTCCTCGATCCTTGATTTGAGTTCGTCAGTCACAAATGAAGGTCGGCCCGAGTATTCTTCATCATGAATATTCATTTGCCTGCCATTAAACATGATGCACCATTTTCAAACTGAATCTTCATTCATCACATTACCATAAACCTCGGTTATCTATCTGTAAATTTCAATAGGGTGGACTTTTTTCACATTCAAAAAGCGTATTACACTATGAACCTCACACTTGATGGGATCTTTAATTTTGTCACTTATTTTAGTCACACTATAAACAGTAAACGACCATTGCGGCTTGCTGTTAGCATCAGACTGACACAAAGGAATGGGAAGGTCCATGATGCGGCAGTGGGGGTGTGGGAAGAACTGCACAGCTGCGGATCAGAAACATTCTTTTCTTTAGAATGACCCTCGTATGTTCTCAGTTTAATTTGTACTGATAATCAATAAAATAAGGATCAGTAAATTTCTTTGTAGAAGCTTAATTTCTTAAATTAATCAGAAATAAATTTTTACTGTTATTTTTTTACATTACATGAAACTAAATTTGAAATAGTTGATAGTTTATAAATGAAAACATCTTTTTGTAGGTTGATGAAAATACAGGTAGAGTTACAGGTACAAACAAAGCCTATGCTATATGTGGAGCAATTAGACGAATGGTGAGTTCTTATTTTATGGCTGACTAAAAATTAAAAATTACAGTGTATCCACTCAAAATTTTAAGTTTTGATGTTCATTTGTCTTGAATATAATGATTAATTTTTATTACCGTATCATATGTATTCTTTCTGATAAACAACAATCAAAAAAATTTTCTCAGTTTTCTTACAATTTCAGAAGGTTTACAGATCACATAGTAACAAATTTACCTTTGTGGAAAATAAATTGAATTAATTTATGATAATTAATCTGGAAGTAACAAAATACAATACAGTAGAGAGTCGTTAATCCAAACTCCGGTTATCCGAACGATTGTCAGTCGGACTGTGTCATGCTGAATTGAACGTTTTTGATACTAGATTTACTTCTAAAGTATAATTTCATGTTTTATATTCTTCAATATATTTATTTTGTTTGTACAAAATAAAGAAATAATTTTTAACGATACAATAGCCTCGATTATTATTATGAAAATTTTCGTTAGGCTTAAAATCGACGAAAATTCAACATAAAGCAATACACAACGGAGAAAAATTTGAACATCGGACAGGTTAATATATTTTTTCGTACATAATTGGTTATCAAACAAACCCCAGTCCCAATTGATTCGGATTAACAACTCTCTACTGTACCTTTCTCCTTGATTTATGCAGAGTATTTGTTTCACGTGGTTTTTTTTATCTGGTAGAAAACAATGTAAATTTAGTCTGTCAGTATAGAAAACAATATGTGTGAGAAAAGCCTATGTATATTATTAAAAAAATATATTACATTAATTTTGTACATAAAAATATATCTTTAATTTTTTTAACATGCTGATCACATCTTTCACTTTTTAACTCCCAGTCTAAACTGATCAGTGTTAGATAAGAATTTTAACTAACTTTGCATTTTAAAACATGACCTATCATAAAATGTAATTTATATGACTATGCCTGTTTACCCAAGATAAGCATTATTTACTTTTATCTTATTTAGGTATTTGAGGGTTTTTGTTTTATTTAATTATCTGTAACATGTTACTTTTAAGGTACACTTGGTAAAACTGTGATTTTTGTAATAGCTTGACTAATATTACAGTTTAATAATTCGTAGATACAAATTAATAGTGAAATTAAAGTTTTTATTACTTGACAATTTTTGAACATATTTTATGAATTAATCAGTCCATAATCAGAATCAAGATTGTTTTGTGCATAGTGGAGAAAAGTAATTTATTATCACTTTGCAGAGATGAATCAATCAAAACAAAGTCAAAATGATATAAAAAGTAGTCAGCTAAGAATTTTTGACCTAATATTATTGATTTATAATAAATTTAACAAACTTTTTGATCATGTAAAACTGAGGCTGTGTATAAATCATACTGCATAAATTTAGGAATGAATGTATTTACTTACTGTAAAGATTTCATGTTTAAAATATACTTTGTACTAATACATGTTTATAAGAAAAAGTATACCTAAGCATAAAGCATTTTTGTTTTATGCTTTCAAATTTCTTAAACTATAATTCCACGAAAATGGCAATGCAAGATATCCAGTATGTTTAATTTTCATATTTGAATTTAAAATATATTTATTTATAAAATGTTAATTATAATTTTTAATTACTAATTTGTTTAGGGAGAATCCGATGATTGCATAAACAGATTAGCTAAAAAAGATGGTATTTTACCTAAGTAAGTAGAGTAATGTATACAAATTTTTGTGTAGTATGTAACTTAGAATATTCTGCAATTTAAATTAGAAATTAAACTTTTAATATCATCAATAATGTTAAAAAGATAATTAAAAATAAGGAAACATTAATTCAATTGGTACAGATAACAAGAATATTAAATAATGAGCAATTTTTTAATTAAATAATGGCTGAAATTTTTAATTGTATTTCTAATTTATTTCATTTAAAATATATGCATTCCATCTAAAATTCTTGCCCATGTACTGTACATCATACTTTTCCTGTTAGCAATAGTCATGCTGATCATGTATCTAACTCTTCTCATGGGAAAATTTTTGAATCAAAATAACTTGACTTCTGGTTCAACCCCAGAAGTTCTTATATACTTAATTTGAGGCTTCCTGCCCTTAAGCTTTCCATATCTGGTCTCTGCTATCTGATGGTCTGGCTTTCATCTATCTAACTCCATTCTTGAGATTAGGGAAGGGCAATCAGTCAGTTGGACAGATGACAGTGGTAATTTATAGGTCTAAAATTCTTTTCAAATTGCAGCCCAGTAATATGATTACTTAAAAAGCTACCCTTTCTTGTTTCCTTTTGCTTTGAAATATGATTTTATGAATGGCTGTAGTTATTATTGAAATATTGTATTATATATGAAAAATAATTTTTTGCTTGCTATTACATTATCCTCATAATGAGAGATTTTTAAAACAGTTTTCATGCAACTGAAACAATGTTTTATTTGTGTCACTTTAGTTTCCAGTTTTTCTTTATCAGAAAATCTAGTTTGATAGTGTATAACATTTATATAAAAACATTGAAAAACTAAATAATCTTTAAAATGGTATTGACTGTGCATAATTTTCTTATCCCTTCAGTACATAATCACCCCCTCCCATCATAATACCCTGTGGGAATTTTATTCTTTGCTTGCAACAGATGGAACTGTGGGTTTCATGTGTCCTCTATATGCAAAGACAACTGTTCAGTGTCCTATCTCACTTGTAGTTTTTTATTTTTTTATTTTTTGCTGTGCCAAATTGAGTTGTGGTTTAAAAGCCTGATAATATTGCTCAAATTTTTAAAATTACATTTCTATTTTGTTTACATGATCTTTTACATTGATGATTGTGAAATGTTAAAGGTTTTGGTACTATTGGCCAGCTTCCAACCCTCAACAGCCATCTGACTAACAAATTCTCTAATTTTCTCTGAGTCATTCTGAATCTGCTTCTTACCCATCTTGGTCTTTTGATTGTATTCCAACAGACTACTTTGATGCTTATATACTGGCTTTGCAGGAGGATGTCAAGAAAGTTTATGCAAATTTTCAAGATTGTTGAGATTAAAAATTCCTATAATTTTTGTTGTTCTGATATTTTAAAATGCAAAAGTGCATAATTATTTTTTATTCAAATTTTTTAAAAAGATATCATTTTATTCATGATTAATTTGCATTCTGTTGTCATGCTCCTAAGTGATGCTTTTATTTTTCTAATTGTTATAACATAACACAGGAAAGTATTGTAATTGTGACAAATTTAATCATCTGAGTTTCTTCAAATCTAAATATTTTGAGACCCTTGAACCCCCAAAAAAAAAGAAAAAAACAGGAAAAAAATTTTGTGGATATTGTGTATGTGTGTTGGCTTCTATTTGTTTAATATTTCAGGGTGGGTGAAGATTAAAAATGAAATATACCATGTAACTTGTATATAAGGGCACTGAGCCATTTAAATTTTTTGAGTACAAAACTCAAGTGGAGAGGAGGGGTCATATCTCAGCTGAAGTTGGACTTAATGAAAATTTTACTCATTTACAATATTTTTAAAAACTCATCCTCTATCTTAAAAATATTCATTATAATAATTAATATTATAAAAATTATTAACATCATTTAACATGACATTCACACAATTTTGATTTTAAAAAAACACTATCACACTAACTCAAACTTAAATATAAAAAGAAATTTAATACTACCAGGTAAGCCCAATGTGCCTTGTGCTAGCTGTAGTAGTGGAGTTTCTCAAATGGGATCCCGGTTGTTTTTTAACTCGAGAAATGCTTTCGTCTGGGAAATCCCGCAAATTCTAAAAGTTCTCTTTTTTCTTATTTTGTGTTAAGGTTGAGGAAATTTTGCAAATGAGAAAGTATAATTAACTTGTAAACTGTCAGAATACATTGTATATTTATTAATTTTAAACCTACTTATTACTTTTTAGGTTAATGTTACCTTAGGATCCAAATGGCGGCCAGGAAATTTTTCCCTACGTTGGAGACTGCAACGGGGAAAATTTTTCCCTCCATTCAAGATGGCCGGCCGGAACCGCGGCCATCTTGAATTTCTCTGCAGACTCGGCGGATTTTTTCACCGAAATAAACAATAAAAAAACAACAAAAAGAGGAGTTTTTTACTCACTTTTCGATTGTTCGATATTCTGAGTATGATCTCCTGTTTGGGGGTCGACGAAATTTTTCGAATGTTGTGACAGTTCTATGTTCGGACCACTACTCCTTCTATGTCGTCAATATGCATATATCCTTTCCATTCATCCGTTATTTATCATACTGCCGGAATTCATGTATTTATAAACGATCCAATTCACAGTGTTTTCTGATCTGTCGTTCACCTGACATATGAAGCAATTCTTATCTTCATCACAATGAATGCAAACGGACCTCGTCGGCTGTATGCTTAATTTTACAGCAAAATTCGGGTGTACTATAGATTACTCCCTATGGAATTTCAGGACTTTGATTATACATTTTGAACTCGGGACTGAAGACGAGTTCAACGCGTACCCACTTTTGGACCGGAGACGAAAAATAAAAAAGTTATCATACTTTTTCACTTACCATACTTTTTTAATGCGCTCATGAAGACGGCACCATAGTTGCTAGTACTGCCATCTTGCGGTAAAGTCCTGCAAACCATGACGTCGGACTATGGTCATCTCCCGAGGGTTAAACATGCGATACGAGAGCGGAGAGAGCGACGCAACTTCCGATCATCGCGTGATCGCCATTTCGGTTATGGCAGTGAACATGGCGGCCTGACTGGCCTCTCGTATGGGCGCCACCACACGCCGCCATGTGCTAAGCTAGTGATCGATTCACGGTAGTTCTTGAACGAAGTAAAAAAGGGGGGAAACGTCTACTAAAGGCAATTTTAACGGCAAGCGACGGGACTCCTGATCGCGATAGCGAGGCCGAATTAGCGGAGAGCGACGCAACTCCCTATCATCGTGCGATCGCCGAAAAAAGTATGATAACTTTTTTATTTTTCGTCTCCGGTCCAAAAGTAGGTATCGTTGAACTCGTCTCGGTCCCTGAGTTCAAATATATAATCAAAGTCCTGAAATTCCATAGGAGTAATCTATAGTACACCCAAAATTCGATGCGTTATCGATACGGGGAGGCAAACCTTAGCTCCGAAAAGTTGTCTTTCATCAACTTGTAGAAATCACGGGAAGTGCATCTCGACCAAAATTTGTCGTTGCAACTCAAATCGGCAAAACTAGTCATTATCGAACAATTGACAATAAACTAAACGAGGGAGGTAAGGATAGGGAAAAAACACGCTTTTTCCTTAATTTCTGATTAGTTGGTTCTCTAACTTTTAGGATTAAATTTTTATAAAAGAAATAACAGTACTTACTAATACTGGAGGAAATAATAATAATAAATATTCAACGATAGCAATTTGTGTGCGAATGAAATATCGTTACGAAAAAAAAAACAGCAATTAATCCAATACGCAATTCGTCGCAAACACAGCAGTAAACGATTCCAAACTGGAAACTAGTCGATTTGCATAAAATTGCCACAGAAATGAACAGAAATCACGTCACAGATCATGCATTTGCATATTCGTTCGTAACACATCTACGAATTTCCTGCCGATTTTACTCTTGCACGACGTCACGAAAAGGCTCCCTCTACCGTCAACAAATTTACACACTATCGTCTCCGTTTCGAGGTTACAGGATACTCAGGCAACGTCGAACGCAGGGTAGAAACCGAACGGGGAAAAAATCCCCACGTCGCTCGACGTCGTGACTCTAGGGAAAAAATTATTTCCCCGTTGCAGTCTCCAACGTAGGGAAAAATTTCCCTAGCAGCCAATTTGGATCCTAAGGTAACATTAACCCTTTTTTAAATTTTTGCTCATTATGGTACGTCACAAATGGTCAATAATCAATATGTAGCTTATTGTGGCAGGACTCTGAAAATTCTTTATTTGTCAGAACCTGTAATATCTGGAATAATTGTGTGTATGCTGTCTTAATTTTTAACCATGCCCATTATCTTCAATAACTGCGTAATGCCAGGTTGTGCAAAATGGGCAAGGATACAAACAAGTATGAAGTAATGAAAGCATGAAGAAAAACTTCATACTTCAAACTTCTTCATAAATTTGATTATTAAAGACAAACAAACTGCCAAATTATTGGGCTGTAAGCTTGATGTTTCTATTAAAGCACCAAGGTAGACAAATCAAGAATACTGGAGAGCAAAAGAAGTACTACAATCTCAAAAACGAACAAGAAATCTAGGCTACAGGTGAAAAAAACATAACATCTGCCTTTTCTTAAATGCATTAAACACAATTCCACTCTCCACTCTCATCAATTGAATCGGAAAGGGCATTCTCAGTAACAGGACTTTTCTTAGTAAAATAAGAATCAGATTGAGTGATCGAGTATTGACCATCTTTGCTTTTTAAAATCTTATAAAAATTTACAATAATATTTTGTATTTTTTTTTTATTTAAAAACTAAAATCACTTTTTAAGTTAGAAGTTTATCTAAGTCATTTTTTAAAAAATTTTCAACTCAATTAAAGCAATTTTTTTTTTGTTGTCGTTGTTGTATGCAGTTCCAGCAAACTTTAAGTAAAATTTTTCTATTTGTGAAAATTTCTACGTAATTCAAATGTAATTTTTAATATATATCTTACACAGCATTATTATTTGATTTTTGGAGGTTGCAGAACGTATTAAATTACTTTAAAAAATAAAAAATAATTATATCATTTGATTCAAGATATTTGTGTATGTCTTAAATAAAATAATTAATTCTATCATGGGAAACAGTTTGCTTTTTTCCGGATAATTTGGACAAGCAAAAGACCGGGAAATGAGAAACCCTATGTCGTAGTAATGGCACAATGTGTGCATCTATTTTGTTCTATATCATTGTCACAGTAATTTACCGTATATCTCGGCAGATAAGACGATAGTTGAATCATAAAATAAGGCCCCCAAAATCTGGGTACGTCTTATAGGACAATACAAAAAAAATTAGATTGAAATTTATATGAATTAAAACCATTATAAAAAAACAATGACAAACCATAATTATTTACTAGTAGAGAGTAGAGTATGTGCACAAAATAGAATAGCCCGATATTTATTGTGAATAGTCATTACCTGAATGCCGAATCAGTGCGAATGTTTGAACAATTGCAAGGCAGTGCTGCCAGATGCAAGATAAATAAGAATTTGTTCATTCGAAAAATTACAAATAGGTCATATTTCGTAATCGTTTATACAATAATATTATTCAGATTGATGATCACTGATCTAAACTATATTCTACTAGGATTGATATTTGATTACTAATACAGTATGCTAAAACTTATAAGAGCCGCCACAAACTAGCACTTTGCGAGAGCAAAATGCTAGCAAACGTGCCCTAGCACAACTGATGACGTCAAAGGCTCCGCCCCTCTCTTCTGCTCACGTGGGTTTTCCTTATGTAGAGCAGCAATACGAGAGTACTCTCGCTGTCACAGAATTCATAGAACCAGAGAGCATTACGCTAGCAAGAGAGAGCAGCGGAAAATGGATGAACTACATAAACATGCCACATGTCGAAAAAAGAATAATAGAATTTCATCGATGTACGTAAAATTACATGATAATACATTCAGTATTGAAAAGAAAATGGTATAAACGTTGTATATTAAAATAGTTATTTATAAATAGGCTTAAGCCTAGTTTAGGCTTAACTAATAGGCATATTTTTCCCATTCTGTTTCAAAGTTCGAACAAAAACTGACAGAAAGTTCCGTTTAACGACGGAAACGAAAAACTGAACAAGTATAGGTTATAATAAAATCTTTGTTCTATAGCCAATCCACATCTGGATTCCACGTCATGTGGACTAGTTACGCGAGCAAACGTGGTAGTTTGCGGCTGCTTCGTTGCTCGAGTAGCTTACCTAGCAAAAATGGCCCATAGCATCATGGGAAAAAAGGCGGGGCTTAGGAGCGCAACCGAGAGTACGCTAGCTCTTGCTTCCTGTAGTTTGCGGCGGCTCTAAAACTTCGATGAAATTTTATACCTTGTCTTCTTGTCTTATCTGCCCAGAATATACAGTATATGAATATATATATATATACATACATACATACATACATACATACTTTTTGTAGAATTATATTTGAGTTTATTATTTATTAAATTTTGCCAATAGATGTTGTTACATGTTAAGCCAGCAAATCAAATGTAGACAGAAATTGATATATAGAAAATCTAATAATAATTTGGGAGGATGTTATGACATTATCCAAGAAATATATGTACCAAACTGACAAGTTTTCATAGCAATGTTTGAACAGCCTAGGTGTGCATAAGCATAACGAACAAAACATTTTTATTTATAAATATATTATATGTATATAAAATAATGGAGATTAATTATAATCAACAAAAAGTACACCTTTTAAGCTTTATTATGTAAATTTATATCCTATTGTAATTGAAAATATCAGACTTCATAATGGTTTCCTTAATCTCCTTTTGAGACTGGGAAAGTTGAGCAAGAGCGCTTTCCATCATTTTTGTTGCATTTTGCCATAGTAATTTTTCAGAACATGATTATTTAATTACCACGTTTCCACAGGAAATACTTAACATATACAAGTAATGGCTGAAAATGGATTAATATAAAAATTTATGTGCATGAATTCAAATGTTTTTGCATATATGGATACAAATTACAATTTCTAATTTTTCTGTTATCTATAATTTACGTACAGTATGTATTTACAATTGTTTAAAAATGAAAATTGCCATTTTATTATTTTATGTATTAGATTATGGCTTAATGAGAAGTAAACTATTAACTAAAAGTTTTTTAGTATTTGAAATTAAATTTAAATTCTGTTTATTATAAATCATTTAATAATAATGATAAGTAATAATTTAGAAACATTATTTTTTCTTTTTTCAGGTCATTTTGAATGGGTCAAATGTAACCACATAATTGAACATTTGTTATAATAAAATGTTTGTGGTATATGTCATGTGTTATTATTTCTTATTTGTGTTGTTTTAAATATTTCAGTCCTAATTAGTTCACATATATACTCTGAAAATATTTCAGAGTACAGTAGAGCACTCGATTATCCGACCCCCGATTAAACCGTCACATCGGTTAACCGACCGCGTTCTAGTCGGCAAATTCTAGTGCCCGATAGTGATGTGGCGCTGCAATATTTGGTATGTCTTGGCTACTTTAATATTATTTTTGTTATTGTTATTTTGCATGTTTTAGCTGGCAACACTGGCTTGACCATGAAAGGGAGGCCAGTATTTTAAACCAGCTTAATTTTCAATTTTTTTTCTTTATTTTTGTATTTATTTTGTGCAAAATAAAGAAATAATTTTTAACAATACAATAGCAACGATTATTATTTTTAAAAAATTTTGTTAGGCTTAACATCGATGAAAATTCAATGCGAAGTAGGTTAATAGCGATATACTATACTAATAATGTATTTTTTCATACTTTTTTTCGGTTATCCGACCAACCCCAGTCCCCAATTGAGTCAGATAATCGATGGCTCTACTGTATATTGAGCCACATTAAAATGGTTTAATAGCTGGAAAAAATGAAATGTTTTAATGGTTAAATTTGATTTCTGAACATTTGTGTTTTTACGTTTTAAATCATAGACAATTAATCATATGTTAAATAATAATTGCTTTTATTAAAATTTCACCTAAATAAATTATAAAAATGATCTGATGATATATTTTTGAGAAGTCAAAACATTTTTATGTCGTAATTTAAATATTTATTTTCAGTTCATCACAGAAAATTCTTGATGAGACTGCTTATTGAAATAATAGAGACTTATTACTTTGAAACAATGGCAATCAGTTTTTTTAATAATAAACTTTTAGTTGGCTTTTGCTTTTACAAGAGGAAGGAAGCAAACATGTTTGTATTATACATAATGTATAAACTTTTTTACAAATACAATAGAGCGTCGATAAGTGGAACCAATTGGGGACTAGGGTCCTTCCAGTTAATGATTTGTTCCAGTTTCCGACTTTGTACGAAAAAATACATTAACCTGTCCGGTGTTCAAATTTTACTCCGTTGCGTGTCGCTTCGTGTTGAATTTTCGTCGATTTTAAGCCTAACGAAAATTTTTATAATAATCATCGAGCTATCGTATCGTTAAAAATTATTTCTGCATTTTCTACAAACAAAATAAATATATTAAAGAATATAAAAAACATGAAAATTATACTTTAGAAGTAAATTTAGTATCAAAAACATTCGATTCAGCACGACACAGTCCGACTGAAAATCGTTCCACTTTCCGGTCATTCCACTTACCGACGCTCTACTGTATATACAAATATGTTGAACAAAATTAATAGATAACAAACTTATTATAATAGAGTTAGTGAAAATTGAAAGAACTATTACATTACTATAAGGTGTAACAGCCGCGGATCCAGACGTCTCACGGGGTGATGATAAGAAGGTCGGCGCCCTGACAGTCGGGGCGCGTTTAATGTAAATCAAATCATATATATCCAAACAGCCCAATAGACTAAAAGTGTATGTAATATACCGTGTAAACGCAAGCACCTAATCTTACGTGATTCAGCGTGCTCGGGAGATTAACCAGTGCTGATTTATTTGTATTGAATAATAAAAAAATCAAGAAGCAGCACGCTGTGTATAATCTAAGTTACCAAACGTCCTACTTTGGGAGGACATGTCCTACAATTTGACCTCCAGCCCTCTGTCCTCCCTTTGAACAAAAGCAAAAAAGTGCCCTACTTTTGGAGGAGTGGACATGGGAGACTATACTCACCCATCTACCCCTGAAAGTGACACATGGGTCAAGTCACAAACGTCTAGAGCCCTGGTAAATCTTAGTTCTAAATTATGCTGCTATGGCAAAAAGCACCAATTGTGGGAACTGGATTTGTCAGTTTCAATAATTATAGTATAATCATAGAGTATTAGTACTGATAAAGAGCATGAGTACTGATATTGTATGATTATACTATAATTATTGAAACTGTACTAATTGTGGCAGGCAGATAAAAATAAATTACACCTAAATTAGTTATCAATTATTGGACTAATGAAATCTTGTAGTGTATTGTAGTTTCCTCAGGCCAACATCATTAAATTAATTTTGTGCTGATTTTCATCCATAACTCATTCTGATCACCAAAAGTTTATATTATTCGGTGTAAAATTGATTATTGTATTTTAAGTTGATTTTAGCGATGTTGGTTTGAAAAAAAAAAGGCAACGAGAAAAATATTTAGGCATTGTATCTCATAGAAGTCAGCTGAGCAGGGAAGCAAACAGAAGGATGTCAATTTATCAACAAAATATTTCTCACACCATACAGACATTTGTGGTTTGCAGTGTCACATCTCACAACGATAGAAAAGGCATGTCTTCACGCGAAAGGCCCGCTTTCGTACGATTCGGGTATAGGGGAAGATCGGGTAGTATCGGACACCTAAGCTTCTATATTTTTACAGCTCAATTGGACCAAATTACATTCCATACAAAACTTTATTGATTTATAAAAACACCTATTAAAACTCATTTTTCTAAGATAAAAATATTAATATGAATAATTTTTTTACACTTTTCACACTCATTACATTTTAATCAATTTTACTTGTGGATTTTTAAAATTATTATTTAAATCAAATTAAATTAAAAATTACATTGTTTAAACAATTTTAAAATCAAACGAGCAATTATTTGTTGTGGCATCGTCACAATGCCATGCTGAAATTTTTAATCATATTTTTATTTATTTAATTGAAAATATATGCTCTTCATTTCAAATTAGTACTGTAGTGTCTTTTGCGGCCAATTGTGTTGTTTGCTTTCAAAAAGTCCTAATGTCCTTACTGAACGAAAAGATATGGCCAGATGGCCGAGGCGGTTTAAACTTTAATCTGCCGCTTTGGCCAAAAATCCAATCAGACGAGCAATTCCCGAACAAATTTTCGTGAGTTGTGTATCCCGGATTTGTCAAGTCCTATCCCTCACCACCCGGCCGCCCTCAACGTGGGCCTAGCCGAACATATAATGGGTAGGATTAAAAAAGTCCCACAGGGTGAAAGAATCAAAAATAGACTATGGCCAGACGTAACTATCGTCGATGATTGCAGGAAACTATCGATTCATCGACTATCAACGGTTTTGAAGCCATTGTACTACTGCTCGGTTCAAGATGGTTAGTTGGGTTGGGTTTCCACAAATCAGAAACTCTTGTTACTAGTTCACTGTTGTGTCGTTTCCTCTTTTTAAAGAATTGAAATGGTCAGTGACCAATCGGTAGTAAGATCCCGAAGTTTTTCATTGGTCTGCTTCCTACGGAATTCACCGAAAAAAAATTGTACAGAATCAAACAATATTTTTTCACAAATAAGCCTTAAAATGTCAGCTGTCGAAGTATATAATGAAAATGTGGTTTAAAATAAAATTGGCTGGTAAAAATACATCTAATTCCTCTAGTAATAAAAAAACGAAATTACTTTCCGAACAACCCAATATTATATATTTTATATACATTATACTTTAATGCTATTTTATTATGTTAATGCTTCTTTTCACAAAAGCATATCTTCATGATTAAAGGAAGAAATTGAATCAGAGGAATAACAGTTTCCTCAGAAGTAAAAATACTCTAGCATTTTATGTGAAGGGACAAATTTTTTGCAACATATATTTGAGGACAAAAGTTGTGACCTAATCCTAATAATTGCATCTAGAAGAGAAAGTTGCATTCTATTCCTTGCCTTATTCTTAAAATGAGTTAAAGTGAAAACACCCTCTCTACTGTAGCATTGCTAATGGGTGTTATTAGGCAATTGAGGGCGAAAGTCGCAAATTCTTTGAATTTGGGGATTTTGTAATATTTTTTGCCAAAAAAGCTCACTTTCATTAGGGTATTCCACATTTCTTAAATTGCTCTTCGTCTATCCAATTGACAAAAGGTAATTTCCTGTATTGCTCTTCAATCATATTAAGATTGTCTTGTGCTAAATTCAAAACTGGCAATTCAGAAAACTTTGGTCATAAAGCTGATTTAAAATTATATTTGGGCTTAATTGCGCTAGATCTTGAAATAAATTCATTGCCGATGGAAGCCTTTGTTGAACTTGATTTAAAGCCTCTTCTAACATGTGAAAACATCTTTCTTTGATAGTTAGAAATTATTGCTTGATTTTTTCATCATTATTTACTTGCAGGTATTTATCTCATTCATTCAAAAAATTCATTCCAAAATCAACTTTAGAAATACTTTTCTTATAATTACCATCATAAAGTCTACTTTTTAAAGTTTTGTAGTGCAAAATAAATTTTCATGCAACTGATAAGGGTCTGCTTTATATTTGTTGAAAAAAGCCATTTAACCTTCCAAATTCTTGAACTATTGGAGTTGCAAAATGGAAATAGAGATAATTAGTCTGATCCAAGATCATTTCTTTAATAATAGACAACTTAGAATGCCTACTGGAAAAAATAAAATCAGATTTGTTAAAAAATAAAATTATCATGATGTTATTTGAAAAAAGCCAAACCAAACATTTTTGACGTCAATCAGACTGAAAAAAAGCCAGAATTTCGCAAATTTGGCATCAAAAAAGCCAATTTGCGCAACCTGCTGCAAACCATGACGTCGGACTACGGTCATCTCCCGGAGGCACTGTTGCCACGTCTACCGATTTTGGGTCCGGTCTACCGATCTACCGATTGAAGCACCAAATCTACCAAAAAATTGACGATAATTCAAAAAGAAATTTTTATTTTCAATGTATCTAAAAATTATCAATAAAACATTTATTTCTTTGTATCTTCATTTCTTATATATTGTAAAAGACTTTATTGCAATACATTAAAGAAATTATTTAGCTATAGAAAACATGTCATCATTGGAGCAAAAGTCATCGCTTCAATGACGCAACTGAACCTTACAGATGAACAGATTAAATTTTTTCGACTACGTTGTTTGGATTTTTACATTGAAGGCTGCACCCAAATTACTGTTAGATTTCCTCTTAAAAACAACTCTATAAAAAAATTTAGTTTTTTGAACCCAACCGTTGTTAAAAGTAGGACTATACATACAATTACAGATGTTGCTTTGTTATTTCCTAATCTCATAACTGATCGCGAGCTTCAAAGTTTAGATTCCGAATGGAGACTATTAAGAAATAATCAAGAAATACAGTCGTTTAGCAATGATGTTCAAGTTTTCTGGCGAAATATTAAAACTATTACTCTGGGCGATGAAACTCTTGTTTTTCCAGTGTTGTCTCGTTTTGTTGAGAATATCTTGTGTCTGCCTCATTCTTCAGCTAATGTGGAAAGAATATTTTCGTCAATAAATCTGTTAAAAACAAAACAAAGAAATAAACTGAGCTCTGAAACAATCACTGGCTTACTTCTCACTAAACAATTAGTTGGAAAAAATTACTGTTACGATTTTCCTGTGAAAGATAATTTAATTTCAAAAATAACAAATAGAGTGTTAAACAACACAGAAACGAAGATATCGAATAATAATAATTATTATTAATATCCGAAAAATAAAAAGTAATTTTTTGTTAGAAAAATAAGACAAAATGTACCTACTTAATTAGTAAATTATTCTCAATGTCAGATGTGGTAGCTGTGTATACGTAATGTGAATGTATGTATCTTTAATCCGATAAATCCGGTAGACTTCCTTACAGCTATCAGGTTAGGTACTCCTTTATTGGAAATTACAAATGCATTTCGGGCCTATGTAGCGTTTAAGCCCCTCCTCAGTGTAATGCTACAGAAATATTGAAAATAAAAATAACAAAAAACTTAGTTAATTTACAAACAACGTGCGTGTAGATAAACGCTACATAAGCCCGAAATGCATTTGTAATTTCCAATAAAGGAGTACCTAACCTGATAGCTGTAAGGAAGTCTACCGGATTTATTCATTCGGATTAAAGAGACATACATTCACGTTAGTAAATTACTACTTTTTTACTTAAGTGTTCTGTGTTAGTTTGTTAGTTTTTTGTTTTTTATTGTTTTATAGTTTATAATAGAATAAATGACAAAAAACGCATTATTTTTTATATTTTTAACGCGTTTATGTGCAACCCTTTTTCTGCCACAAAAAGTCGATCTACCGAAAATTACCGAAATCTACCGAAAATTGTGTAAGGAATCTACCGACGGCAAGCTAATCGGCGTGGCAACAGTGTCCGGAGGGATAGGTTAGGTTTGTTGGGCAAGCCGCGATAGCGGCACGTAGTATTATCCGACCGCGAGTGATAGCGAGCGTGTCGGCGGCTGAGGGCCTTCGGACCCGAGGTCGAGGAGCGCGAGGGTGTGCGAAAAGGACTTAACTCCAACTGCAGACGATCAATGTGCTCATGGATCGACATGTGCCTCTGTTGAAGGTATATATGGTCGATTTGCCGAACTGCCTGTTAAACACGCGATAGGCTTAGCGGAGAGAGCGACACGACTCCTGATCATCGCGCGCGATCGCCGAAAAAAGTATAACTTTTTTTATTTTTGGTCTCCGGTCCAAAAGTAGGGTATCGTTGAACTCGTCTCAGTCCCCTGAGTTCAGATATATACTTCAAAATCCCGAAATTCCATAGGGAGTAGTCTATAGTATATCCAACGCTTTTCTAGTGATATTACGATTTCAATATTTGTAGCGGACGGATGTAGAGTCGAATAAAATGGCTTAAACTTGATTTTTATTTTTCCATATACTTTTTTGACAAATGATGTTTAATCGAGAACGACGTATTTCGAGGTATACCTGTACAGCGTTTTTAAAATATACAATTAGGCTTTAGTAAAATCAATGTTAATTTTACGAAAAGTTCTATTCTACAATAAAACTTTTCAATTAAAATTTCAAAAGCAATTTTTAAATAACTTTATTAAATTCTTATATCGTTACAATTCAAAATATATATATTTATTGATAACGAATTTCTGATTCCAGAATATCACATTTAAAACCGTTTTTGTACTGTATTCAACATTTACACTAATTGAAAAGGATGGATAAGTAGATACAAAAGAAATTTGAGGTAATATGCTCTAAATATTAGGGCTAATTGTTAAAGACATAAATTGAATAATTCTCGCGTTTTAATTTTTGTTTGAAATATCCTGATTGAGCATATAACTTTTTAACTTTTACAATAAACAATTTATATCAAAAGTTTAAAAAGTATTATTTAATGAATGTTTTAAATTTACATTAAAAATTTTATATGAATTTCACACGATCTGAACTAAAGCCTCCTGAATGATATCCATAATAAATATATTAACTGATTAGCATTGTTTTATATAATCACTTTATATTTCTGTATAGTTTAATTATATCGATACATTAAACAGATACGTGCTCAGCAAATAATTAATTTAATTTACCACACTACACCTTTTGTGTTACACAAAAGGTGTAGTGTGGTAAATTAAATTATATCGATACATCTGATTAACAATTATGACGTTCAATTAGATTGGTATTCAGCATTTATTGAGATGGAAGCCAGTCAAATATACTCCAATTACATTTATATTTCGGAACCTTAAAAAGTCGTCACCATGGATGAAGTGGGAATAAATCCCAATCGAATTTTCCTAATTTCATCCCAATTTTTTAAATTAAAAAATTGACATTAGCCATCTTTTGATTTAGTCAAATTTGTATAGCGCAGAATATGAAACTGAGTGTTCTTCATAATAAATAAGTCTTTTTTGTATGAATTATATTGGTGATTTTCATGATTAGTAATGATTATCATAAATGTAATTACTAAAAAATTAAACACAATTTGAATGACACGATTTCCTCGTTTAAGAAAAAATCGACATCTTTAAAAATTGTTGATTTTAGTGGCGCATTGTATCTTCATGGAGGTTCAGGCAAATTTTAATTAGAGGGCCCCATATACACAGTGTTGACTTCAAACATTTTCCTTCGGGAAAATTTTTAGGGGAATTCACTAGTATCCTTACTTGTTTGTTTTTTAATGCGGCCTCTGACAGGCTAAGTTCTGCGCTGCTCCAGTGCACTCTGCGCCTGCACCACACTGGCCAAGATATGGCCCAAATTTAAATTTTGATATTCTTACTATAGTAATAAAAGATTAGTTTGGGACCCCTGTCGTGGGGCTCCCAGGAAATTGCCCTTTTTTGCCCATAGAATAACGCATCACTGTTCATGTAACTCTTTTCAGTAGCCCTTACTTAAAAACTTTATTTTTTATTTACAAAAATATAATTAATTAAATTTCGTTTAGATTTATCGAAAAGGGCATTATGTCAGCCTCTTTCGGTTATCTATTATTATTAAATTTTTAATTTTAATATCTATGTGTATAGATTATATGTTCTTTGAGTTTATTATTCCTTTTCATTCATATTTTATAATATGATATTGATAACAATAAAATGTCTATAAAAATTTCATGATTTTATGAAGCCAAAATCCTGAAATTTTCAAGAAATAACCTATTTCTTATAACATTGCTCACTATCGCAAATATATAGTAAATAATGAGACAATTATAAAAATGTAAATGAAATTATACGGTTTTAAAATGAACTATATTAAACCAGTAATTAATTAGTTAAATATATAATTACATTAAACTTAATTAACTCTTAAATAATTCAGATATTAATTACTGTACAGTGTTATTCATGATTAGGCCTAGTATTACAAGCATAAATTATAAAAAAAATAAAGTTATAAAATTACTCTTTTTACGACTATAAATATAAATAACTGAGAATTCTGGATAAAAACTGTGATAAATAATTCAAATTTTAAATGTACTTTTATTAAAAAATTAATAGCAAAGGTATTGTTATTTTGCTATGTTTTAAAATAAATCTAATAATATAATCGAGATGGGTTGATAATAATAATAATAATAACTCTCCCGTGGTCACCACCTGGTCGTGGTGGGAGAGCCCAGTAATTTTACTGATCCATAGGGCAATGCAGGCTGGAGCACAAGCTCCTGGTAGGGACACCCATGCCAGTAAGGTTTATGGGGAGAAATGAAGCTAAGAGTGACCACACACCACATTCTGCGGAGATATGTATCATGGTAGTAACCAGATCAAATGTGATACCGGCTCGGACGTCGCCCGGGTTAACAAGGTCCGCGTTCGTGGGTTAGGCAGAGGCTCACGTTCGAAAAATAGGCCACAGTCTCCCTTGGTTACCGGTGGCGAAAGCAGCACCGGCCCAAGCATGGCTACTGCAATGCCCTCAACAGATGTGAGGAACCAACCCAGCCTTGGTAGTTTCTGTGGCAATGCATCCACAGACCACAAAGGCTGGAAAACCACGCCAAGCGGATGAAAATGGACGGTAGAAATGAATGAGTTTATCATCCGTACTTACTACACGATCACAAAACTCGAAACAAACATGACAGCATACAGACAACAACTACACCATAGATTCACACAACAGTATCCTCATCTCACTGTCACCGAACAAAGGGTTGTTGATCAAAAAAGAACAATTATACACAACAACCTTATTCCACAAACAACACTTGAACTTATCAAACAACAGGTTGCTGATCAAATACATCAACAGACAGAAACATCTAACATTAATGAAGATCATGTAACCTGTCAGGATAATCCAGCAACAAGCATTGATAATAACACACATACAACAATTACCACTAATGATACTACAGACACTTCCTCATCCATCACTGATAACATAGACAGTGGATTTAGTTAATACGCTCTCACTTATATTTCAGGAAACACTCACTAAATATACAGGCACAGATCCCACACAAAGACCACGAATACCAAAAATCAACACGTCGAAGGAAGTAGGAAAAACACTAAATTATGCAACACTCACTTACTACCACACTACATTCATTTCAATTTCTACACTCGCAGACATTCATACATTAGTTTATGCTGGGGCAGTCACAGTAGTGACACAACATGGACTGAAAGTACAATCACAGACAAATACACAGAAAACACAATTCTATCACAAACCTGCCTGGCAGAAAAGAATAGAAACACAAATAAATGACATTAGACAGCAATTAGGCAGGCTGACACAATACACTAAAAACAACATAACACCCAAATTAAGGAAACAGCTCAAAAACATTTTCAAGAAAATAAAAACACACACAAAACATGAACAGTCACAACACACACATTACAGAATACATTGATACACTAAAACAAAAACTTGCTGCCAAAGCACGTAGACTCAAACGATACAAAACATGTACACTACGAAAACAACAAAATAAATTATTTACAAACAATGAAAAACTCTTTTATAGACAAATTAATAACAAAGCAAACACTGATACACAGCACAGTGGCACACCAACAGAAGAAGAACTCACAACATATTGGTCTTCTCTTTGGTCCAGTGCTGTCACGCACAATGCTGATGCAGGCTGGATCGAGGAGGAGAACAGAAACTTCACACACATACCAACTATGCCCTGTGTTGAAATAAGCATACATGATTTCCAATACACTGTTAACAGAACACACAAACTGGAAGACACCTGGTGTAGACAACATTCACAATTTCTGGTACAAAAAGTTTACATCACTGCACCAGGAACTAGCTAAACACCTAACACACATCATCATCAATCCACAAGACATGCCAAATTTTCTTACTCAGGGCATTCACCTACATGAAACCTAAAAACAACAATACCACAGACCCCACACAATACAGACCAATTACATGTCTTCCAACACTCTACAAATTATTGACATCCTGTATTGCAAACAAAATATACAAACATGTTGAAGAACACGACATTCTAACAGAACAACAAAAAGGTTGCCGTAGAAAACACAGGGATGCAAAGAACAGTTACTCATAGATTCAGTCATTCTACGGCAAGCACACAAACAACACAGAAACATACACATGGCATATATAGACTACAGAAAAGCATTCGACAGTGTTCCACACAGTTGGCTGCTACATATTCTACACATGTACAAAATACATCCATCACTCATTGCATTCTTTCAAAACACTATGCAGCACTGGAGAACAACACTACATCTCAGGGTTCATAACACTTCCATACAAACAAACCAAATTTTTATTAGGCGAGGAATTTTTCAAGGAGATTCCTTGAGTCCTCTCTGGTTCTGCCTAGCCTTGAATCCATTATCCAACATGTTAAACAACACACAATATGGCTACAATATCAGGACACGAAAAAACAACACAGTATTACACTGTCACATCTCATGTACATGGATGACATAAAACTTTATGCATCCACACAAAACAACTTCATCACACTCCTACAAATCACACATTCATACACCAAGGACATACAAATGGAATTTGGCCTAGATAAATGCAAAACACTTCACATAGAAAAAGGAATCCTGAAGAAAGAAGATTTTGCACTTGGAAATGGAGACGTTATTGAATCCATGGAAGAGGGCGAGTTCTACAAGTATTTAGGATTCCAACAGGCCAAACTAACAGAACATGCACAAATAAAGCAAAGATTAATTAAAGAATACCAAAGTAGGTTAAATGCTATTCTCAGAACACAGTTAAATGCAAAACACACAGTTAAAGCAATAAACACATATGTCATCGCCAGTACTCACATATTCTTTTGGAGTTATACATTGGACTCACACAGATCTTGAGCAACTCCAAAGGAAAACAAGAACTACACTTACTAAGCATAAACAACATCATCCTAAATCCGCCACAGAAAGATTAACCCTTCCACGTAAAGATGGCGGACGTGGCCTGATTGACATAGTTAACCTTCACTACAAACAAATACAGTCACTTGCGAAGTTTTTCTACAAAAAAAAGAAACATCACAATTACATAAAAGCAGTAACTCTAGCAGACTCGAATAACACACCATTAAACTTACACTCACATCATATGGACACAACAGAACATATAAAAAGCATAGACACCATTAAGCAATCGTGGGCTGGAAAGGCACTCCATGGCAGGCATCCTTATGATCTGGCCCATGATTTTGTTGACAAAACTGCGTCAAACAGCTGGTTAGCTCGGGGATGCCTCTTTGGGAGACGGAAGGATTCATGATTGCCATACAGGATCAGGTCATAAAATACTAAAAACTACAGAAAACACATACTCAAAGATGCAACACTCACAAATGACACATGCAGAAAATGTCACATCAATGCCAGAAACTATACAACACATCACCTCTGGTTGCAAGCTCTTGGCACAAACAGATTATTTACACAGACATAATCAAGTAGCAAATATAATACACCAAGAGCTTGCAAAGAAACACAAATTAGTAGACATCCACGAACCATACTACAAATACATTCCACAGACAGTATTGGAAAACAACACGCACAAAATGTACTACGACAGAGCCATAATTCACAGATAAAACAATTTACCACAACAGACCAGACATCACACTCATTGACAAACACAATAAAATCACATACATTATAGACATATCCATTCCAAACACTCACAATATACAAAACGCATGCACTGAAAAAATTAGCAAGTACACAGAACTCGCCCAGGAAATAAGGCATCTGTGGAGGATGGATAGGGTGCTTATTGTACCTGTTGTTCTCTCCTCTACAGGTGTCATACCACACACACTACACAAAAGCCTGGGCACATTACAATTGAATAGAAACACATACATCACACTACAGAAGGCCACTATATTGAATACATGTCATATTGTGAGAAAATTCCTGAATACAGACACACACACACTGATACACTTCTTTAATTTCTGTTTTGGTTACTATTGCCTTGACTATTGGTCCGGCATAGTACACAGCCACCGGTGTTAACCGAGTAAATCTCACTTAACCCTTTCCATGCTGGCGATCTACAGCAAATAATTGAGTGGAATTTGTCATGCGGCGCATTTTTTGCAGTTTTTGGATAATTTTTAAATCGCGATATTTCGCTTCAAAATCGCGCTATGTTTAATCTGTTTTTTGTGTTTGATTAAGAACATATCACAGTTTACGATTGTTTAATTTTTAGTTTAATAGAAATTTAAAATAATATTAAAATTTGAAGCTTACGAACAAAAGAAAAAAATAATTAATTTACAGAAAATCGCTAAATTTTGTACATTTGTTAGTTAGATACATCTGTCTTCTTTTAAATAAAAGAAACCGCAGCTCTCTAGCTAGAGCGGGGGAGAAGTTATTGCCGTTATTTACACTATGTCTCTAATTACTTGGCAGGGAGAGGGTCGATTGTTATCGTAAAGCAACACGTTAAAGTTTATAATCATATATTTCTGCTTAAAATAGTGAATATTCGACACTTTTTTATATTTTTTCAAGGCTTTATACAATAATACACTAAAATAAGCGATTAGTTAAGTTTTCCTGCAATTACGCAATATCCGGAAGTAATGAGTTTTTCGGTAAATTTTTCAGATAGAAGCTTTTGATAAGAAATCTTCTGTCTAAGTAAAGTCAAATAACATGAAAACTAGTAGAATTACGGCTCTAAAACGATGAACATAGCTATCTTTTAACGTTTGTTTACATTCTGACTTTAATCACGTGGATTGGTTCTTCGCGGGAAAATCCCGACCAAATGGTTTAAAAAAAAACTCTCATTCGTTGAAGTTGATTCAGTCATAATACAAAATTACCAATTAGAGCGTAATAGGCGTAGAAACAAAATTTTTAAAGCCAATTAACAGCAAGAAGATCTTCCATAGATTTACTATTGGCTGGTGGAGTTTCCTGGGAATATTTATTGCTAGATAGTTTTGAAAACATATTTACTAGCCGAAATACTGTAGAATTAGCTAATTTAATGTCTAAGTACATTAAATTAGTTAATTGATGCTAAAAAACGATTTAAAAAGCGGATTTATTGCGATTGTTTACATTTTACTTGGAAGGTTGAAGACGGGACTTTTCGCGGCAAATTTTTCTTTCACAAGTCTGTGATTAGTTAAAGTAATGTCAACAAAGACAGAAGATACCCAATAAAACTGTAGAAGGAGTTTCCCTTTGATTGTTTTCAGTCAACTGTGTAGTTAACTGGGAAGATTTGCTGTAGAATAATAGGGGGTCCATTTTACCGAAATATTTATGGCCCAGGGGTGATCAGAAAACACTTTTTGGCTTAAACAAAGTCAATCGACCTACAGAAGAGCGAATCAAAGCTAAGATCGCTGGAAAATCGAATATAACGCAAAATAATCGAATTTTTTGATTAATTACGCCTAAAGGCGTATGCCGCATCACGAATTAACGGCAAGTCACGTGACATACGCCTAAAGGCGTATAACCGCATGGAAAGGGTTAACCCAACATAATATAATAAATAATAATAATAAGCGCAGAGCCCAAACGGTCAGGTGTTGACACTTGACATTTGGTACACAATTAGGGTACGCCATGAGAATGCACACTAAGAAGGGATTTTTGGAAATTCCCAGAAATTCCCCCTTGCGGGGAGGAAGGAAGAGGGTTTTAGGTTCTTCAGGGAAAAAGGTTACCCTGAAGAACTCGGCTTCCACTGTACTATTTTAGATGCGATGCGTTTTTTTTGCGGGAAATCGAACATATTTTTCATCTAAAAATTCTTTAATTAGCCTTAGAAGAGGGGGAACCTAATTCTTGCACCCAGTAAAAAAGGGTAAGATCAGCCGATCGTACCCTTTTTTACTGTGAGATGACCTTTGTAGTTATATAAACCAAATTTTATTTTATTTTATGTGAGATAACCTTTGTAGTTATACAAACCAAATTCTATAACATAATACAATAGAAAGGTTAGAAGTACGAAATTACCTAATCTTAATGTTTGTTCTTATTTTTTGCCCGGGCTTACATGCTCAAAAATATGGATGAAACTATACATTATTAAATTGCATGAACAGCCTACTGCTCTGAGGGATCCCGATTCGAATCCGAGCGAGCAAGCCCAGACATTTTTCAGAAGTTGTCTACTAAATATGTCGGACCCCTTCCTTCTCAATCCGGCCGGTTTTATTATGGGCCTGACCAAACTGACGATGCGAATAGAAAAAAGGCACTCCTGTTATCCATAGGACGAAAAGAATATATATATATAAAATCATGGTGTTAATTTGCCATTGAAATTTAATCACAGTAAAATTGAACAAATTTAAGATTTTTAAATGAAAAATAAGGGGAAAAATGAGAAGATTAGATACAGTAATTACTTAATTGAAATTTGTGATATTTATTAATGATTTTGATTCCTCTCATTTAATTTTGATTAGTGCCACAAAATTTTTACAAACTCCATTAATGTTAATTGGCTTTATACAAAAGTTAATTAAAACAAAACTAATATTTGTTTATCAGATTAAAATTAAATTTTGATATTGACAGAACACAAATGAATAATATGGGTACTGTCTTTATGATTAAATGATATGGTTTTAATTAATTTTAAAATAGCAATAATTCTGTCTTCATAAATGTTTTTTTTTTATTATTTACACCCACGTTTTAAATGAAATAAATTATTTAATAACAAAATTTCTCATTCGATTAGAAAACTGATACATATTATTGATAGTCACATAGAAAAAATATGGGCAATTTCATTTTATATAAATTGAAAATGTACATTTTTAAAATCATTTTTGGGTATAGCAATTTGAATTCTATGTTATAAAACAAAAAAGGGGGAAACATTCTGTAAATGTGAAATTTCGAACTGAAATGGATATTAAGTGTTCCTACAGAAATGAAGCTTGCTTCTATTTAAAATTTCAAAAAGAATTTTAGTTTTTTTGTATTTTAAACAATTTGCTATCAAACTCATTTGAAACAATCATTTATTTACTTTAACCAGAAAAAGAAAAGCATTTTTTTTTTATTTTAATTTTTGTGAAATTTCAGAAAAATTGATACTGAAGTGAGGATAAATTTTGATATTTTAAATGTATTTTTTAATGCAACATAATTTTGAATTTTGAAATTAATATATAATTATGATAAAATAAGGGAACAGTTTTAGAAACAAGGATCGGATTTAGGCTTCATTTATCATGTTATTCTATACTAATATATAAAGAGGTAACTAAGTTTCGTTGTAACAGGTAATCTCCGAATCTACTCATCCGATTTCAAAAATTCTTTCACCAATATTTAGAATGGACCTTCAGAGTGGACATAGGCTATATATTATTCCGTTAAACATTCATATAAATTAAAAGATATCATCTAGGATTAAGGCTTTTATGTCCAACAGATGGCGCTAACTCCGACGACCTAAGTTTGCTTTTCTGCGAGGCATTATGCCTTTCTGTGAGAATGGACTAAAGCAGATCATTTTCTATCTATCTATATAAATAAAATATAACGTTCGTTTGTTCCTACCAATTCCTTTGAAATTTTGACGCAACATTTGCATTCAAATACGCACGTGTTTTTATATAATATTCGTGTCGAAATTCCCCACCCACCGGGGGAGATGGACGGGATTAAGGCTTACCGTAAAGAACTCGGCTTCTATTATACTATTTTAGATGCGGTTTTTTTTTTTTGCGTTTTAATAGGGTACGTCAACAGAATATACACTAAAAAGGTATTTTCCGATATTCCCCCGCGGGGAGAGGGACAGGAATAAGACTTACTATAAAGAACTCTGCTTCTATTTATACTATTTTAGATGCGGTTTTTTGCGGTTTTGATTGCGTTTTAATAGGGTTCGTCAAGAGAATGTACACTAAGAAGGAATTTTTTAAAATTCCCCCCACGGGGGAAGTTTTATACATTTATAATAAATACATTTTGAGCCACAACAACGCGTGGCCGGGTCTGATAGTTAAAAACAAAGAGCAAACTGAATAGACAATAATTAATTATTTTATAAGTATTCTATATCGGAAATTTCGAGCAACACATGATAATTAATTTTAAAATTTTAACCTATTTATCCATAAAAGTTTTGCTCAATATGATAATATTTATTAACAGAATATATGCTTTTAACAAAACATCAAACTGGTTTATTAGTTCAAGAATATTAGTCGTAAAAAGTTTGTATCCAAATATATTTTAAAAATTCTTCTTTATTAATTTTAGAATTATATTTTTCTGTTTTCATTCGATTGTTATCGTGAATTGAACAATTGAATAAATAAAATTAGTTTCTATTAAGTAGCTAAAGAATAGAAAACGAATTTAATGGATGAACAATATTTTCTAGAACATTGTGTACAAGTTTTTCTGTTAAACATTTAAATAGTAATGTGTTTTTAATAGTTATTCCATATCGTATAAAATAATGATTAAATTTTGAAAATTATACTTTAGTATTATTATAAAAGTGTGATAACAATTAGATAACACGTTGACTGCCATCTACGAGATGACTCGTAGTTACCGTTTCTGCCTAGGACGCCACCTACGAGTTATATCGTAGTTTGTTTCCTTGCCATATTTGTGCAGCTACGATGTAATTCGTAGTATATCAGTGTAAATATGAATAGATAGCTTCAGGGGCAAGAACAAAAAATCAAGTTTGGCTTACATGAACAGAACATTTATTAATAAATGAACGGAAAATATGATCATAAAAAGTTTATTCAAAATCGAAAGCAAAACAATATTTTTATTGTTTGTGATAATTTATAAAACAGAAATATAAATTTAAACGAACAGAAAATATTATAAAATGTTTATTCAAAATCAAAAGCAAAACGATATTTTTATTGTTTCTGATAATTTTTAAAACAATCTTCTACGCAAAGGGCTGGCTTCTCAAGACAGATTAGACAAAAATAACGCGTTTCTCGGCGTTTTTTAGCTTTGGTACAAATTCGACATGGCTTTGTCAGATGTTGTTTTTTCTGAGTAGATGGGATACTCTGTAAATAGTGGAGCTTCTGAAATTTAATTTTTTTTGAAACTGGTTGAATTTCTTCTCCGATCAACGCTTTGACGAATGCTTCTCTAAACTTTATAAGTTTTATTTTAGAAGAAGTTGCTTTTTGAAAGAGTTTGTGCGCATTATGTATATATATTTCTATAATATGTAATGCAACCTTTTTGGGCCATCTAATAGTCTTTCTTAGAGCTGTGTAGTACGATAGCATTTGATCTGATCGTCAATGCCAGACATTCCATGATTATAATCTCGAATTATATTCGGTTTCATCGAACATTTTCCATTGCGATTGAACAACTCTACCATTTCAACAACGTGCATGTTTGAAATGGTAAGGACTTCTCGTTTGTCTTTCCATTTACATACAGTAACAGGACCATTTCGCTGCCAAATAAACTCCCCCATCCTCACCAAAAATTTTGTCAGATTCTGAATCACTTAGATTAGTGTAGTAATCAAGTTGTTTTTTAGTCAGTGGTCTTTTCTTATCCATTTTGGGATATTTATAATTTGATTATAAAAATAAATAAAAAATAACACACTCAAAAAAGACGTAAATGTGATGTGCTCGCCTCTATATCCGATTTATTACTAATGAATTTAGACACACATCTCCGATTGGCTGTAGCGAAGTGACAGGACGAATCGTGTCTGTGCACGAATTAACTCGTAGTTTGGCTTTAGCAAAGAGCTTTCTGTTACATAAGCCAACTACGAGATAATTCGTAATACCTTTATTTTAAGAAAAACACATTCTATATGCTATTTGATTATTACTATATACTCTGATTAGAGTTTTTAATAATATAATATAATTAAATTAAGTTGGCGTTTTACAACAGAATCCTAAAAAGTCACGTGGCAGTCAACGT
>NW_027120789.1:0-34625 GCF_030686945.1 Centruroides vittatus
ATTAATCAACAAATAATACAATTAAATGCAAAAATTAAACTAATTTTCTCTAAAATATTTTATATAAATTGCCTGTGAATTTTATACTAAATTAATAATTTATGTAGGTCCAAAAATTTTTTTCTTATATTTGAATATATATTTAGATGCGTCATCACCTTCTCGTCATCTTTCCCTTCCAGTCATTTCATATAAGCGCCCTCAAGGTCCAGGACTAGGAATTAGACAAATGCCACATTCCTATCCACAGAGGCTATCTACTAGAGAACCACTTCAATTTCATAATTCACTTGGTGTAACAGAAAGAGAAATTGTAAGATTAGAAACGTTTTCTACTCTTTTAAAGGGTCCAAACACAGATCTTGGTAAATTATAAACTTTATTTTAAAAATTAGTTCCTTAAATTGTTTCTGTTAATAAATATTATGTATAAATGTACATAAATCACATATTATGATTAAAATTTATGTTTAATAAAAACATTTAGCAAAGTTTTAAACAGTTAAATATTTGCATACAAGCATACATGATAACATGAACACCCCAGGATATCTTCAATTAATTATGAATTTAGACTATTTACAAAAATATAAAATTTTCGAGTCTTTCTACTTCCTGTTTCACTCCACCACAGAAGTAACAGCATATTGGCTTGAATAAACTTCAGTTCCAAGGACGCCGAATCCTCAAATAAAAGGTCGGCGTTTCGATCAATTTTAACTTTGTGAAATTTTTTATAACTTACCATGTGTTCTACTGAAGTTTATTCAAGCCAATACGCTGTTACTTCTGTGGTGGAGTGAAACAGGAAGTAGAAAGACTCGAAAATTTTATATTTTTGTAAATAGTCTAAATTCAAAATTAATCAAAATTAGTTAAATATTTTTATTTTATAGTTTAATGCTAACACTTCAGAATCTACAAATGTTACACTGGGTAACAAAGAAATGAGTCTTCTTGTGGCAGATCCACAGGAATATTTTATAAAATACATTCCAATCAGTATATTTGATACCATTTCGACAGCCACAAATCGGTCATCACTTACACGAATGGGGAAGTCTCTCAATATGACCCCCCATTAAATACAAAAATTTTTTGGAGCATCTCTGGCAATGTCATACTTGAGCAATCCAAGAATAGAAATGTACTGGTCAGCAGGTACTAAAGTGTATTTGTGTTTAGTCACAAGAAGAAATTGCTTCAAAGCATATCATGCAATGTAATTTCTTGATATCTTTTTTAATGGTTTGGAGTAACTGGTGTTTAAAATCTTTCTAATAATTGTAATTTTGTAATTTTAAAATATTAGAACATTAAAAAAGTTTTTTTAATGTAAAATAGTTTTATATTATTGTATTGTATTAAGAGCATTTAAAAATATTTCAATGCGTACCCAGAGATCCAATGTGTCGTATATGACACATCCAATTTTGAAAAAACTAACTGCAATACTTTCTCAAACAGTTGATTTTTATACAGCAGAACATATCAATAAGTTATACTATAAAAAGAATTTTGAACAATAAAACTTTTTTCTGGTAGTGAAACTGAAGAGGTTATAAAGTTTTTTTATGATTTATATTTAGGTAGATGGAAGTGCAAAGAAGGAAAAGTGATAAAGCATCATAATGTGATTTACCTTGAAAATTGTATATTTACAAAATACACAATTACTAATTACTGTTCTAAGTTTTAGAATGCAACTGATTTAAAAAAATGAAAGTAACAATTTGTATTTTTTCATGTTTTTTGTCATACAATTGTTTAAAATTTAATTTTTGGTGATTTGGTTATGATGATGGAAATCTCAAAAATTATTGCAAAATAGCTTCAAATTCTTTTACATTTGATGATGATCTTTGTCAAAAGTGTGTGTGTTAATATGTTTACTCTTAATTTTAAGTTTTATGAAACTTTAAATTAGGAGTAAACATATTCATCTAAAACATAATCACTAAACATAATCATAATCAGTATTTTCCTTATTCTGCTTTTTAAATTTTGTAAACTTAGATAATATGTGTAATATATAATATAATTACAACTTTTTGTATAATCATTATTATTTTCAATATCAATCTACATTTTAAATAAAGTAAATTTGAATAACATAATTACATTTATGTTTATCGTTTCTAAATTATATTTTCTTTCATACTTTGTAGATAAATCAACAAAATTGAATAACAATTCAGAAAATTACAGTGATGAATAGTATCTATAACTTTAATTTGTACAAAAAAAACACAAAATATATATGAAAAAAATTTATTTTATTAACAATATATATATGTAATAATTCTTAATTGTTTGTACTTTAGTTCTTTACAAGGGGGTTACATAGAGTGAGGTTAGTGCAACAAAATAAGTTAATATAATAAATTAATACAAGATATTACAAAATGAAACACAAAGTGATATACACGAAACTGAAGTTAGTACAGTTTAACAAATTAATGTAATAGCCCTAGTACAAGATAATATAAAATAAAATATACAATAATAATTGTTTTCAGAAAAACAGGACACATTGATTATGTTTCCAGGATTTAAATCTTATCAAATGCTTTTTCCTACTTGCTTGAAATTTTATACAATGAAAGAATATATGTTCCCAAGTTTCACACAAATTTCCCAAGATTTATTATTAAACTACTATTTTTTGTCAAAATATAATTTTAACATATAATAGTAGTCATCCACCCAGCAAATAATCCTCACACATAAAAATTGTTTTAATATAATTAAAAATGTTTGGTCTTTGCTGGGGGAAAAAAAACAATCTTCTTGTGTGGTTTGTTCACAACCTTTGATAACTTTTGATTAAAAATGAGGATCTTGAGACAACCAGGAAAGAAAAACAGTCTCAACATAGCAATTTCTTAATGCCAATCAGTAATTGTATGTAGAATTATTCATCGTTAAATACATCTTATACAGTTTATTATATGATAATTTAGCATAACTTTTATCTAATTCCAAAAGTCTTATCCAAAATGAAACTATTAATTTTATTATTATTACTGATATTCTAGAAACACCAAATTCCAGACATATGCCATAAAATTCCAGCTTTTATATGTTAACATAAAAATTCTTCAAAGATATAAAACAAGAACAATTTCCAGTTTATCATAATAAGTAATTGCCCATACAGGAGCAGCATAAAGTAATACAGAAGAAATCATCAAACAAAATAACTTTACATAGATATAAGCAGAATTAATTCATCCCATTCTTTCTAATAGAAACCATAGAACTTTATGATTCATGGTATTGAAAGTCTACAAAAACAGCATAAAGTTTCCTTCTCTTTTTCTGCAATTTTAATTGTACCAATGCATTTAGTATAAATATTTTATCCCGACACGATTGGCCAGGTCAAAAACCTGCTTGCTCCTGACGCAAAATATTGTATTTAATAATCCAATCTTAACAATAAATAACAAAATAAATAAATAAATAATATTTTATAATTGGCTAGAATTAAATTTAATATTTTATCAAAAGATGTTTAAAATATAACTGTATTTTTAATTTTTCTTCTTGTTTATTTTCTAGTTTAAAAGAAAAAGTTTATTTTTAAATATGTATTTTTTAAAATTATTAAATGAATAAAATTTCTTTCATATAATATGTAGAATTATTTATTATTGTCTTCATCATATATATAAAATTATAAATAATTATTTTGCAGTTATGCATATATATGAATGTATGTATACAATTCTATTAATTTATAAAAAGATTTATTTAAAAAATATTCCAGAAAAAGGAAGATCATTTAATGTGACATCTGTGAAGGAGGAAGTTAGTAACAGTTTTAAAATGCTAACTTTAATAATTTTTAATAAAACGTTTTTTCCTTACTTTATAATAAATTATATAATCAACCATTTAAACGTAAATATATCAAGATTGCAAAACTGATAATGTATATCATTAAGGCACTCTGTTTACAAATGCCAAAATTATATAATTTTATAAATTTTGGCATTTTTTATGTAACTCATATATTATTATGTTATTACTTTATGTAACTCATGTTTTATGTAATTCATATAATGAAAAGACATTCACGTCACTAATCAACTATTGGAGTTGATATAAATACGTCCAAAGTTAAAAAAAAAAAAATGTGACAATTGTATAAAGTTTCTGTATATTATTAAATGTTTTTTGCTATATTATAAAATGAATGTTGTTGTTTATTGCGTATTAATATTTAAATACGAACAGAATTCTGGTAACTACTAACGAACAGAATTCTGGTTAAACTAATGATTATATTCGGGTTTTAAATTACGGTTCACTTATTATTGAATTGATAATTTGCAGTTATAAAACGACATTTTCCAAACTTTTAAAAAGCAGTTGGTTTTTCCATTATCTTCGTTTAATTGATTTAGAAGTAGCTAAAGTTTGTCGATTAGCAACAGACGAGAACAATTAGTCTATGTATTTAATATCTTTAAAAATTAATGCACAAGAAGAGATCCGAAATAATAAATACTGTATCCATAAAAATTAGAACAATAGAAACAACACATAGAAACAACACACACAAAAAGAACAATCTCGTGACTCTATCGTCTACACGTCCTCTCTCCATTCTTTCTTCCCTAAAAAAGTCCTCCTCTTCCGTTGAGCATGCGCGATCTCCTCTCTCTCTCCTTTTTTTTCCGAAAAACGCGGCCCATCCTTTCTTTACCCTGCGGCCCACCCAAGGATCACGCAATAGAACACGTGATCTTTGGACCACATATCTCCCCTTCTCCCATTAACTTTTACAACAGGAAGCTTTTATGCTATGAGGGCCTGTCCCTCCTTTACACCGTGAACCACCCAAGGGGTTGGTTACGAACCGGTTAGGCAACAGAACACGTGGTCTTCAGACCCCAGTATGTTTTATACAGCATAACCTTTTTTTTCCGAATCCATCAGTAGTGTGTAACCGTTTTTCCAATTTATGCCAGATTCATCTAGTAAGGCACTTGAAATTCCATACGATTGACGTGTGTTGTTAAATTTATATTGCCAAGTATCTTTGATGGGGTTTAGGACATTTCTTTGATACATATTTTGGTGTAAAAATTTTATATTTTCATCATCTGTATTTATAAGTCGTTAGTAACATCTTATTAATCTCTTTAAAAACCAAGGAAATATTTGAATTCTATTTGTTTCAGCTCTGATAGAGTAACCCCATTACTCTATCAGAGCAGACCCGGCACCGTTCTCTCGAGCTTGAATATTTTACGCAAATAATTAATGTGAAACTTTTCAAACTTATAAAAAAGATCAAGAGCCCACACCAGGCTGGCGTAAAAAAGCGAAGGAAGAATAATAGCGTTGAAAATTTTAATTTGAAGTTTTAAATCAGAAATTTTTAACGTTGAGCATAAATATATAGTATTATCAATGAGTGTATTAATTTTTGCAGTATGTACTTTCAAATGCTGTTGGTATAAACCATTCCAGTTAAAAGTTATTCCCAAGTATTTTATACTGCTGACAATTTCGAGAGGTCTGCGGTCTAAGTAGAAAGAAACCTGTTTCTTGATTAGCTAATTTAGGATTTTTTCTGAATATAATTATTTTTGTTTTGGAAGCATTAATCGATAAATATAACGATAATAAGTATTTATTTACTTTATCGATTTTATGTTGTAGTGTTATGCGAGTAGGTGCTAATAATACCAGATCATCTGTATACATGATATGGTGGAAGATACGGCCGTTGATATGTATTCCTTCATTGTCTTTATCAAATAAATTATTTATGTCATTTATGTAAAAATTGAAGAGATACGGAGATAGAGGTTCACCTTGAAGCCGTCCACGATTTGTAATTATTTCTGGATTATTTAAGTTGTCATTTACGATATAAAGTTTATAGGAAGAAAACAGATACATAATCGAGCCTGAGAAGCAGTTAAGAGCTAAAGAATTAAATCATTGTAATGATTTAATTCTTTAGCTACTTGCCACTGCAATATGCATAATTTTCATTTTTTAGTAGCTTTTAAAATGACAAGCATTGATGAAGCTACATTTGTGGATAAGATTTGGTTTTGGATTTTGGATAAGACTTTTGAAATTAGATGATAAAAGTTATGTTAAATTAGCATATAAAAGATGGTATGAAATGTATTTAACGAGAGATAATTCTATATACAATTAATCACATAATAATTCTACATACAATTAAGATGTAATTTTTACTATTAATGTTATTTTCATTACAATCTGCAAAGTGAGGAAATAAATTGGAATTATGTAACAGAGAACATAGTGATTGTCAAAGTTTATTAAATCCAAATAATAATTTTAAAAAATGTTAAAATAATTGTTAAATTCAAAAGACTTTATACTTTAAATAAATGATATTTATGTATGAAGTAATGTTACAAAGTTAATTTAGAAACCTACTTCTATAAGTAACACATATATATGTAATATATCAATGGCGTGGCTTCTTTATAATGTTTAAAAATCAATTTCTTTAAAAGAAGAACTTTCTTTCTTTAAAAAATAATTGATAAAACCTTCACAGTTAAGAACGAATAAGTTCAACCGTTGTTATGTTATCTGGACCGCATTTCATCAGAGACAAAAAATTACTACTGGTTGTAATCTTTGTTGTTGTTTATTTTACTATGTATTTCGGGTGCAAGGTTTTTCCTGTTATTCCTGTTATGGTACTTTACATTTTAATTTGTATTTAATCTATAGCAATGTCTAGATAAAATGTGAGTTAATTACACTTTATAAGATTTATTGTATTAAATTTGATTTTAAAAATATATATATGTTTAGAAGATAACCATAATACAAAATATGCTTTATCTATTTTTCAAAAATAACTAGTATTATATAATTGTATGGTCTGTAAAGTTAAACATTTAAACTAAAAGTTTGTCTTTAAATGTTATATAGTAATTGTAAAATTATTTAATGCTTTTACACTGCATTAAATCAAATTTGTAAATAATTATAGTAATTCTAAAAGTTTAACACTGTGTTGTGATAATGTAAAATTTGTCATTAAATATAAAGTGTTTTAAAAATTGTCAACATTAATGAATTATAGCTTCTTGACCAATCAATAAAACAAGAAGGAATGGAAAAATCTTTTTAAATGTATTTTTAAATATTTCATATTGTCTTAAGCACAATAAAAAATTATTAATTATTAATAAAACGATTTTATTTTTTCTTCTCATAATATAATTTCATTACATCAACGACAATTGCGAAATCGAAAAAGCAAGGGTGCCTGTAAAACTGATTTTGTGGTTAATGCGTTTTTAGTTTACGTGATAAAATTACTTGAATATTGCTTTTCTAAAAATATAACAGAAATAAGGTAGGTTGATACAGAAGCTATTTATTGCACGTGTACTGTATATAAACTTCAAAAAACTAAAATAAATTTTATCAAACGATGAGATCGGCCGATTAATTGTATGGTGTACATTATTTTATACCCCTAAGGAAAATACTGTAGATCTACGGTAAATTAAATTTCGTTTTCCCAAATCGGAAATGAACTATATAATCGAAAAATTATATCTATGATTGATTATTATTTATAATTTACACAATTCGAACTGTCATTTTTAACATATTTTTCAATTATACCAGCACTAAGCTGGCTTTATAATTGTATAATTGAACACAAGACTAGACAAGAAGCCTATCACATAACATATTTTTTGGGAGAAATTTTTTATGCTAGCGAAACTTGACTACTGTAAAAAACGAAAAGTAACGTATACACGTGAATTTTTTCGTATGTGTATCATGATACACATACGAAATCCCCCCTCCCGCACTTACTCAGGAAGGGACAAAGAGTAAATCGTAAACAAGGCAGTAACTTTACGCCCTGAGGCCCCGCAGAGGTGAACTTTGTAAGAAAAGAAAGAAAACATTACTCTGTTTTAAAGTCAGGAAATATTCACGATCATTTTAATTCTTTTTATAACGCTTTTTCTTGAAAATGAAATATTTAAATATTGCTTTTAAAAAAAGCTTTTCTAAAACTGTAAAACAAATTTAATTCTTGTAAATTTATAATTGAAAAACATTCAAAATAAGACAATGAATGCAGGGTGTGACTAGCTAACAGTATATTTCTAAATGTTTTACAAAATTTCCAATTTTTATTGCTATTTCTGTCCCTTATATTTTATTAAACGTATATGTAATAAAATCTGTTAATTAAATTAATTTGATAATAATATCCCATAAAAAATAATCAAGTAATCCTCCTCTATGAAAGGTTGACGCTCGTCTTCGGATAGAAGCTTCCACCTGCAACCCAACCATTTACTGATCTCCTAATTGTGCATGTCTGGCCGTTGCTTGCAGAAATTTCTTCGATGGATCTTACTCCAGACCATAAAAGCATTAATCGGTCTTTTGATATGGTTTGTAATAGGTTACGTCAACAGAATATACACTAAAAAGGGATTTTTCGATATTCCCCGCGGGGGAGAGGGACAGGATTAAGGCTTACTGTGAAGAACTCGGCTTTTATTATACTATTTTAGATGCGTTTTTGATTGCGTTTTAATAGGGTACGTCAACAGAATGTACACTAAGAAGGGATTTTTTAAAATTCTTCCCACGGGGGAAGTGTTATACATTTATAATAGATACATTTTGAGCCACAACAACGCGTGGCCGGGTCAGCTAGTTTAGTACATAATCACATTGCACTAATTTTATACATTGAGAAAATACCGACAGTATAAAAAATTTAGTCCCAGAAGCATTGAAAACGTTAATCCCTTTCGTCATGTGTTATCTCTGTGAAAAGGGTTTTTCGTCAATAGTCCAATAAATCGGTGTCATCTTTCCTAAACAGTAACAGGATGTAATTCTCAACATTCCTCTGCAATAGTAAATCTTTCAAGTATCGAGAGAGCTATTTAATTATTACAATAACAATACAATAATACTCAAACACCAAAACACGCTTACTGCTATTTTTAATTTCAAACGTTTTCAACCTAATCTTTATAGGTCATCCTCAGGAAAAATTTTTTATTACATTTTCACATTCGAATATAAAGCTTTCGAATGCTCGCGACATTCAAAACTTTTCGAATCTTTAAAAATTTTTTAACGTTTTAAATAATAACAGATTAAACCAACTACAATTACTAATTAACAAACATAAAATAAATAAATAAATAAATATTGTATCAAAAGTAGATTAAACTAGTTACAGCTGCCATGTCCTTTCTACGGGTTTTTTTAATCCCATTTCTTTTTCTATTACGTACTTCCATGCCGTTGGAAGATTATTTGCGTCTTTTGCATTTAAACATTTGTCTTCCACCTTACTCCTATATATTTCTACTTTTTCCATCTCTAACGCAATCGTCGGGGAATGGACTGCTTTTACTATTCTCGCTTCATCCCATTTTACGTTCGCTCCTTCCTCTTGACCCATGATCGCCAAAATGGTGTTATTGTGCTCTTTTTTTACATCATATTTGTGTTCTTTTATACGTGTTGCCAAATTACGTCTAGTTACCCCAATATAATCTTTTGTTATCTCTAATTGCTCATTCTCAAAGGGAATCTTATACACTCCCGCCTTATCCTGCATTCTCATTGCGTCCTTATCATTTCTAAGTAATCTGTATATGCTTGGTGCTCTTTTATAAATCATGTTTGTGTCTTTATATCTACATAACTCTTCTATCACCCCTTCCATTTTTCTGTCGTACGTGAACTTGCTGATCCGATCCCCTCTATGAAATCCTCTGTGTCTATGCTGTTTGTAACTCTTAAGCAATCCTTCCATTACGTTCGCTTTATAACCTAACTGCTTTGCCACCTTTTTAATTCTGTTAATCTCCTTAATTTGATCTCGTATGTCGGTGCAATATACGTACGCCCTTTTAATAAGCGCTTTAAACGCTGACATCTTTTTAATCTATTTAATTATTATTCTTTCCGAAATTCACCTTTCATTCATTTTTCGTCCTGGGTTATGATAATATCAACTTAGTTTTTATAATTTCCTCGTTTAAGATATTATAATGTACTCATCATTTAGAGATGATAATTTATTACTGCTTAACACTGCCTCGCTTAACACTGATTCGATATAACGTGGTCTGCTAAAACCTAAAAAAAGCTCAGAATTTACGCTGATTTAAATTATCGCAGCATTTCATTGATTTGTATATAATACGATCATTTACGAACACGAAGCAATCAGAAAAAGGTGGCAAAAGGTGCACTTTCTTTAAACTTTATCTCTCTTGTTCTCGTTAACTAAATTGTTAGAAATGCCACATAGAAATTTTCTAATTGATGACTTCACTCATATTAATATATTTCAGTTTTTTAAATTTTTTTTTGTGTAGTTTATCTTCTGGATGAAAACTAAATTCAGTTTTGAAATATTGAAGATGTGTGTTAAATTCGATATTCAATTTAACAAAATTGTAACACGTGTGTTTATGTTACGTAGTGTTGATGTACAGTCCACAGCTATGTCACACATGTCAGGTGTGTTGTGTAACTATAGACTTCAGAATGCGGGAGAGATCTTCCTGCCTAGAGAGGGAAAAATTGTGCTTTCCATCGTAATTGTTTTTATAATTGATGAGAACAAATTTTTTAAAATACAAAAGTTTGACGTATTTTCATTTAAAAAAATTAATTTAAAAAATTGTATATCTTGGAAATTCCTGTGGACAGCTAAAATTTCTTGTCCTAAAAAGAATTCCTTAGAAAAATAATGACAGCAAGTGATACACTAGTAATTCGAACAAAAGAGGTATTCACATAAACACCATTATCACCGACCCCTAAATATATAGAATATGCCTACAGCTAAGAACACTAAAAGAGATAGTAGGTTCATAGCAACTTTTAAAATGTCAAGCGTTAATGAAGTCACAAGCCTCACGGGAGCCCTACTGTACTGCTTCACCTAAATATCGGCATACATAAAGGCAATACTCAGAAACACACATACACACGTTACACATACCCCTTATTATTGAGAATCTTCTAATGCAATCGAACGTTTTCAATTTGATCAATTTTCTAGAACGTTTGCAATCGTTCTATAATCGAACAAATATGTAGTAACACATTTCGTTCATTCGTTTATTTTATTGAAATTTCGTATTTTTTTGATAGGATTAAAACAAAAAATTCAATTCGGTTTAACCATTTTTTTAAAGAAATTGTAGCAAATATCAATCAATCAATTCTTTATTGTACTAAGGAAAAAATCCTTGTTAAGGGGGGTTATTTAAACGTGAAATAGACTCATAATAAGTTATTGTACATCATATGTTAGTTCAGTTATTACACATAAATCGAATAAAAAAAGATAAGTTTATTTATACATATAATAAGTTATTGTTGACTATCATTCTCTGAGTCATGATTACTAACATCGTTGTTAAATATATCAGTAATTTGGGTAAAAAAATTATTTAGTTTATATATTTTATTCTTTGATAAGTCTCCAATTCTTGATTTATAATTTAAGTTTTGGTTGATGCCAAGTATTTCTATTATTTGGTATTTTTGACGATATTTTTTAATAACTGTACAGTCTTTCAGCAGATGAAGTATAGAAAAGTTGTTTGATTTGCACCAATAGCAGTTTTGATTGGAAAAGTTTATATATGTATTATTAACCAGTAAGAAATATTTATTAAGACGGGGTTGTAAGCATAATCGTTTAACCCGATGACGACAGAATTTATTTTTAATTAACATGCCTTGAGGCTTGGATTTTTTGTAAAATAATTTAAAATTGCCATATTTTTCGTAATTTTTGCGCTAGACACGCGCTCTCTTTTTATTTTGTCTACAAACACTTCAGTCTCTCCGATTATCGTATCTTTTTACATAATTGACAAGAAAAAGTTTTTTAAAAAGTCAAAAGTTCGACGTATTTTCATTTAAAAAAATTAATTTAAAAAATTGTATTGTTTAACATACTGATTACAAACTTGAAGTGTTTTTACGTCTATCAAAACAAACCACGTCATTCTAGCTGCAGTAGAAGGCCAGATGTTTACGTTCAAAGTTGTGATCTATGACAGGGGAGTTACACACGCTGTCATGGCGGCGGCCCCCCGCTGTGACAAGCGATACTTATTTTTTATTATTTCCAAATATGTAAGATTTAATAAATGTTCGCAATAGAATTACTTGGATTGGCTTTTGTTCAGGTTGTCTGACTGTACACCAACAAATCAGTTCATCTCTAGTCAAATATTCCCGGGAAACCACCTTCCTATATTAAGTCTATGGGAGACTTTCTTGCCGTTAATTGGCTTTAAATTTCTTGTTTATGCGCCTTTTACTCTCTAATTAGTCATTTCTATCATGATTGAATCTATATTAACAAATGAGCGTTCTCTCAGAACCGTCTATTCAGGATTTTCCCTCGAAGAACCAATGTCTTCCGTAGTCACGTGATCGGAGTCAGACCTAAACAAACGTTGAGAAATAGCTATTTTTTCATATTATTGTTGTAATTTTACTAGTTTTCATGTTATTTGACTTTATTTAGACCAGAAGATTACATATCAGAAGCTTCCAGTCGAAAAATTTACTCATTACTTCCGGATGTTGCCTATTCTCTGGAAAAAATTAATTCATCGCTAATTATATTTGAATATTGTAATATTCGTTTTAAAAATATTTATAGTGTTTAACATTTACTTCTCGAAGCAAAAATACGTTTAAAACTCGTTAATGGACTTAACATGACCTAGTTATCAAACCCCACCACTCCCTCGTTGAGTCAGGAAGTAATTATAAACTATTAAGAGATTAAGAGATAAGCGATTAAGAGAATTACTTCTGCAGCATTCAAATGAAGCATCTCTCATTGTGATGACGCTTCCAATGCCTCGTAAGAGTACCTGTTCAGCACCTTTGTATATGGCATGGTTAGAAATGTTAACCAGAGATATGCCACCTTTTTTACTGATTAGAGGAAACCAAAGAAGTGTGACCAACTTTTTACTCATAGAAATTTGTCATATTGATTTCATTTTTTTTTAATTTTATTAAAGAATTTTATTAAATTTTTTATTTATTTAATTTAATTTTATTATAGAAATTTAATTATTAGTTTAATTGATGTTTTAAATCTACATATTGATGAGAGCATCAAATTGAAGAGGGAAAATAACCTCTTGTCTTGGGACCTTCTTTTTGTAAAAAAAGACATGAAATTGAGAAAAAAAAAGCTGAAGTTGTTACTGTGTAACAAAGTGTCTTCCAAATACCCATTAAAATATAGATATATATATATGTGTGTGTATATTGCTTATTTTCATAAATAAAATACTAGCTGACCCGGCAAACGTTGTTTTGCCATATAAATTATTTCTAGGTAATTTCTAGTGTAGACAAAAAATAACTAACTTATTGTAAGTGTGTAAGGATGTGGTATATGCGTGAAATAGGCATGGAGCGCTGTGAACGATGAGGGAATATAAAAATAACAAATGCCAAACATTATTATTTTTAAGTTATTATAATTTATTCCTTAAAATTATATATCATTAATTAATTACGACAGCAACACTAACAAACAATATCAATTTCTTAATGCTATAGCGTGAACAATATTTTTTGTTAGCCCATCTTTAGCTAACACAAACAAACTGGATGGTTTACCCACTCGAGAGCATGCCACGTATAATTGTCCGTGTGAAAAACATGGCGTGCTCAAATCTAAGCCACAAATAGACATCGTTTGGCCTTGGGATTTGTTGATAGTCATTGCAAATGCCAATCTAATCGGAAACTGAATACAAAAAAGATGATAATTGATCAGTTATCGAGCGGGATGAAAAATGATTAAATTACTAAAATGGCTATTAAAAAATAGGGGTTGGTGATAAAAGGGTAAAAATTTAGGGTTGTATGTATTTTTTAATGCCACATTATAGAAAAATAAAAACAAAAAATTTTGTCCAAAAATTAAAAAAAAGGTTAAGGGTCAACAACCCTTATCACTTAGGGGTATGAAAAATAGATAGTAGCCGATTCTCAGACCTACTGAATATGCATATAAAATTTGGTAAAAATCGGTAAAGCCGTTTCGGAGGAGTAAGGTAACTAACATTGTGACACGAGAATTTTATATATAAGATTTAAATTAATCTGAATTGTAGATATGATCACTATAAATTATAAACTTTTTGAAAGTCTTAATTATTTTATTACCAAAACCATTTTTATATTAAAATTGGAAATTACAACAATTAAAAACCCCGGCGTAAAAAATACGCCTAGGAGAGTTTTCAAGCTTACATTAACGCCATCTGGATTTCACAATACTAACTATCTACATACAAAAGTAATATTTTATATTTAATATACAGTATTACAAAAATAAAACATTTAACTTATTAAATATTACACAAAATAATTAGAATGTATTATCTATATTTTTTATTACGATAACTTTGATAAATTTTATAATAATAATAATAGTAAATATAATTTCATTATTTTAATATATTTAAATTTAATTAATGGTAAATATCTAAACAATCAGAAATGAATTTATTTACTGAAATAATGCTTTTAAATAATGGAAAACATTTAAATTATTTCAATTTCTTAGCTAGCTTCTACGTCATAGGATCGTCACAGGAAATAGAATGGCGTCACCTTATCTGTTGCAGGTGTGTCTACGGTCACGTGACCTGTGACGTGGCCTTCAGAAACACGTGTTTTTGTTTTCAATATTATATTTTGTAAATTACTTAACAGAATTGAATAAAAATGTATAGAATTACAAGAAGCGATGTATAACAAATATATAAGAGCATAAATAAATTACAGAAAGCGATGTATAACAAACTATAGAAGAGCATTATTTAGTACAAAACCTAACAAAATAAAAAAATTTATAAAAGTGACTTCTATACATCGCTATAACATACGATTAAAAAAAAAACTTGAATCAGAAATCATGAAAACTATAACAGAAATAGTGTAATGAACTCAATAAAAATTTGTTGATATCACAAAAACTAGCAAAAAAAATTAAAGAAACAGAGAGAAAAACGATCATTTACCTCAGTACTATCATGACCTTGAATAGACTAAGTGGTAAGTTTATTTAAAAAATCAAAAATGACAAATTTATTTAAAAATAAAATCCAAAAAAAAAATATTACTATGTAAAATAAGATCAGAAGAATATAGTCGCGAAAACTGCATACTTCTAAGATGCATAGTTCAAATAAAAATGGTTGTTATTGCCTTCGTCGTCAGCCCAGCGCAGAAAATTCTGCCGGCTGAGTGTGACCAACTTTGAAAACGAACCCCGGCAGAAAATTCTACTGCCGGGTTAACGTGAAAACGGGATAAAGAAGCGGCCGTTTTTATAGCGAGGTATTGGGCTGCTACAGTGTTAAAAATTAACTGTTACTTTGGCAGCATCATTTACAACCAAATTTAATGAATGACACGTACAATGGTACAAAAAAAAGCTCTAGAATTTATTTTTCTTAAATTTACGATTTATGTATCGGTTGTCATAAAAATTTCTTTCCACTTCTTTCCCAAGACAACAGATATTCAAGTACAAAGTAACCAGTTTCGACTTATTTCTACTTAAGAAGTAGTTAAATAATTAATCAATTAGGGAATTAGAAACATAAATAAAACCCTGATGAAAGAGCCAAAATTTTACTTAAACAGAAGCTTAACCCAACCAATCTCTTGCCGAGTACAGTGGGGTCTGATCTCTTCATAATATTAGATGTAATAAAGACAGAAATTTTTCCAGTTCAATGAGAGTGACCGAAAAGTTGTAAATTTTGGAAATTTCCGTGAACACTTGGTCCTAAAACGAATTAGTTAGAAAACGAACGACGGACAATCTGTTAAGTTTAACATATTTAGATTTTTACAGCTATGGGGAGAAACGTTTAAAATCTACAACAACCCTGTCGCGTCCTTTGATATATACTAGTGATGCGACAAAAGAGGCATTTGACATTGACCGGTATCGGCACCCTCGGGATTTGGCACGCACACACCTACCTGGACCGTCTCCGATTCCATTCATTAGCCGTAGGGAGCTATTTCACTAACTGTAAGTGGATTGTTTTAAGATTTAAAAAGTAAAAAATATTTTGTTATTTTTATGTACGTTCCTTCACAAAGTTATATTTAATTATAAGTTTCTTTAAAAGATTATTCATACAATTGAAGAATTCTTTGTACTAGGCATGTATATTCATCACACATTTTGTTTTACCAAGTAAGTTTTTCTGATAATTTTAATTTTAGCCCTTATATCGTGGCTAGTGATTCAAAAATTTATTTTAAAAAAGTTTTGGCTCAAGACCATATAATGAAAAAGAAAACATTATTAAAAGAGAAAGATCAATGCCTAAATTAAATATAAATACGTCAACAAAAAAATTTCGACATTCTGACGATAAAATTTATGACGAATGACGATTTCTTTCGTAAAATTGAAGCAATTTGGAAATCAAAAGCGGAATAGAATTTAACTTTGGTAGACAATATAAAATAAATATTGAAAATTATAACAAGATAATTACGATTAATAGATATATCTAAATTAATAGACGTTATATGTTTTTTCTCAAAGCAAGAATTGGCATTTAGAGGGCTTAGGGAATTTATTGAATCTAATAACGGAGGCAATTATATTGAACTTTCTTATTTATTAAGTACGTCAGATAATCTATTGAAAATACATTTAAAGAAGTATACGGTTTTTACTGGCTTATCGAACAAACGAATACGAACGGGTCCTGACACGCAATTAATTGATTGCCCCTGTAAGTCGGCTTCTTACAGAAACACAGCTTCCCTATCATCAAATGTCATGGCACGCGACTGCTAAATGACAAGCAATACTGTAATGTAATTCTTGAAATACAATTTGTATACAATTTTTTCTCTTTCCCTCATGATATATTAAATATCCAAAACAATTTAAAATAAAAATTATTATATAACAATTATTGAGAGATACACTGTCAATGTTTAAAATAAGTTTCTTTCTGGTACTATGAAAGATTTATCGTTTATATATATATCTATAAATTACTATGACTATTTATATATAATCATTTGATATTTTATCGACTCGAGTAAAGGAAAAGAACTCATCGAGTGACATCCGATGAGGTTTTCCAACGGAAATTGAATGCGACATATTGCAATGTATCAATACTTCCTCTTTTACGGCTCAATTATACAGTCGATATTTATTTATTTGCGGGAATTATTAACTAATTAATTATTACTACATTTATTTAAATTTAAAAATTTCAAGTAAATAGATTATAAAATATAAATGTAGATTTCATTTAATTACCACATCCTTTGATTTTGTGATATCTCAATATGGAAATAACTATTATACACTTTAATTTAATTTTACTTTATTTGAAGAGAATAATTTTAAATTTAGATTCTTTCAAAAAAGTTTATTTGTTTTAATAATAAAATATATCTTTTTTACTTATTTTAAACATTAAATGTTCGTATCTTTATAAATGAACTTTCTGAAACGTAGTTTTTATTATTTTTTATTTCATTTTTGTAGGCGTATATATCTAAATTGGTTTAATTAGTTTCACAAATCTCTACGACGACATCATTTTATGTAAAACACTAAGGATTATATTACATGTATAATTTATATTATGTTTTAATGGCAAGTAACGCTATGAACTGTCGAAAAACATATTACAACACTTTCTGCTTAAACTTCTTGTAACTCGAAATAGTTTCCAAAGGTTGAGTGTCTCCCAGATGGAACTTCTATCCTCTTAGGATTTCTTAAGTGTTAGACACGTAAAATCCTGGAAAACCTCATACGGTTAATCCGTTGGTCAGCCTCGATCCTATCAGTATTTAGTGGTATTACTCACTGGTGGGCGTTTTTGACGGGTATTCTGATCAACTCTTATCTTGATCTCAATCTGCAATTTGTAAACCAATTTCTCTTGAAAATTTTAATTGCTAAATAACACTTTCTTAAGAATTTACTACTTAATACATAAGCATAATCGAACGATGCAATGGGTTTCTTTAATAAAATTTCCTTTACATTTTTTAAAATTTTATACAGAAAATTACATTATAAATTTATATTTTTAGAGAAGTTTAAACTTCCTGTATTATGAAATATAGAAAAACACTAAAAAGTTGCGATCGCTGGCATTTAAACGTAGACCTATTTGCACTAGAAATAGTATGTATTTGTTGAGGAATGTTTATGATTTTTGAATTATTTCTTATCGTTTTTCCGTAAAAATATTATGGACTATTATAATTATTGATATATTATACTTTAAAATATATTTGAAACGAACTGTCATGCTGTACATTCGAAATTGCCGGAATACGAAAATTTACTACACTTAATCCTTCTCATTGTCCAGTATTACTTTAAAATTTTCAAATTTATAAATTTCTCGACTAATGTAAAGGATATTTGAATTTTTATTCCAAAGAAATGCACACATTCTAAGAAATACAGAGTTTATTATCATTTAAAGGAGTTTAAAGAATAAGAAGAAAAGATAAGAAAAAAGGAAAGAAAGGGGGGGAATTGATAAATAAAAATTATAATAAAAATTTATTTTTATTTAAACGTAATTGTATGTTTCGTCATTTATTCAAATTCGAATTTCGTATGACTCGAATTAAATAACGATTTCGAGTGCCAGAATTATTTTAAGTGGATAATATATTGATGAAAGCGAAAGAAAAATACGATCTCATATATATATAATTCAAGTAGAGAAAATACAATCATTTTAATGCGATCGATTTTTAGTGAAGATAATAATTTCGAAAACAAATCGAAATTTCATTACTTTAATTTTCGTCTTTCGATTATTCTTAAATTAAAAATCGATCAATAAAATAATAAGTTAAATTATATAATAGATATTTATACAAAATTATAATTTAAAAGAATTGTTTTTAATTATTTAAACGAAATTTTAAATATAAAGAAATATTATCTCATCAAATAAAATCTTGTGTTATTTTATACAATTAAAAAAAAATAACAAATGTTACATTCGAATTGTAATTTTAAAACGTAATATATTATTAAAATTATTTTTATTTTTCTAAAAGTAAATAATAATAATAATAATAACTCTCCCATGGTCACCACCTGGTTGTGGTGGGAGAGCCCAGTAATTTTACTGATCCATAGAGCGATGCAGGTTGGAGCACAAGCTCCTGGTAGGGACACCCATGCCAGTAAGGTCTATGGGGAGAAATGAAGCTAAGAGTGACCACACACCCACATTCTGTGGAGATATGTATCATGGTAGTAACCAGATCTAAATGTGATACCGGCTCGGATGTCGCCCGGGTTAACAAGGTCCGCGTTCGTGAGTTAGGCAGAGGCTCACGTTCGAAAAATAGGCCACAGTCTCCCTTGGTTACTGGTGGCGAAAGCAGCACCGGCCCAAGTATGGCTACTGCAATGCCCTCAACAGATGTGAGGAACCAACCCAGCCTTGGTGTTTCTGTGGCAATGCATCCACAGACCACAAAGGCTGGAAAACCACGCCAACGGATGAAATGGACAGTAGAAATGAATGAGTTTATCATCCGTACTTATTATACGATCACAAAACTCGAAACAAACATGACAGCATACAGACAACAACTATACCATAGATTCACACAACAGTATCCTCATCTCACTGTCACCGAACAAAGGGTTGTTGATCAAAAAAGAACAATTATACACAACAACCTTATTCCACAAACAACACTTGAACTTATCAAACAACAGGTTGCTGATCAAATACATCAACAGACAGAAACATCTAACATTAATGAAGATCATGTAACCTGTCAGGATAATCCAGTAACAAGCATTGATAATAACACACATACAACAATTACCACTAATGATACTACTGACACTTCCTCATCCATCACTGATAACATAGACATGGATTTAGTTAATACGCTCTCACTTATATTTCAGGAAACACTCACTAAATATACAGGCACAGATCCCACACAAAGACCACGAATACCAAAAATCAACACGTCGAAGGAAGTAGGAAAAACACTAAATTATGTAAACACTCACTTACTACCACACTACATTCATTCAATTTCTACACTCTCAGACATTCATACATTAGTTTATGCTGAGGCAGTCACAGTAGTGACACAACATGGACTGAAAGTACAATCACAGACAAATACACAGAAAACACAATTCTATCACAAGCCTGCCTGGCAGAGAAGAATAGAAACACAAATAAATGACATTAGACAGCAATTAGGCAGGCTGACACAATACACTAAAAACAACATAACACCCAAATTAAGGAAACAGCTCAAAAACATTTTCAAGAAAATAAAAACACACACAAAACATGAACGTCACAACACACACATTACAGAATACGTTGATACACTAAAACAAAACTTGCTGCCAAAGCACGTAGACTCAAGCGATTACAAAACATGTACAACTAGACGGCCGGATGGCCGAGCGGTCAAAGTGGCAGCCTACCGCTCTGGGGGACCCGGGATCGAATCCGAGCGGGTCGAATAATCCCCAGGAATTTTTCGGGGGGTGGTCCGTTCGGATATGTCGGGCCCCGTCCCTCACCACCCGGTCGCCCATTGTGGGCCTGGCCGAACCCATAATGGGCCTTCTAAATGAGGCCCTCTTAGTGCCCACAGGGCGGAAAGAGTTAAAAAAAAAAAAAAACATGTACACTACGAAAACAACAAAATAAATTATTTACAAACAATGAAAAACTCTTTTACAGACAAATTAATAACAAAGCAAACACTGATACACAGCACAGTGGCACACCAACAGAAGAAGAACTCACAACCAGCGCTGGATTAAGCCTCTAGCGGGCCCTAGACAAAATTTAAATTGGGACCCCATTTAAATAAGTTGCTTCTAAACAAATCTTATATAATGTGACATTAGCGTAGCTAGCATCGGTGACACCCGGTGCGGATATCGTGGTGTCACCCCAAGTCACATCGTAGTGTCACCCTTTTTTAACTCTTTTATAAAACACTATTGAATTGTAATATCTTCGCACTCGACTTGAACGCTATATCGAATATGCGATGTCGCGACGTATAGGTGTAGATTTAGAAAATAAATCATAACCATCCATACATCGGTACTACCACGAGACGCGGACCTAGGAATATATCTAGATGGCGCGAGATCCCGTGCCGCTACTTCTGACCCACGGGAGGCTGTTGACCTTTTTTTTTTAGGCAATGGCTAGTCGAGAGGAGCTTAGTAAGAAAAGAATTGTTAAGTACAGCATTTTCTGTCCTATCGAATTTCTTAAATTTAACTCATTTTCAAACAGAGAAATCTTCTGCACTGAAGCCGGGCCCCTCCGACTTACGGGCCCTAGACATTTGCCTACTTTGCCTATTCGATAATCCGGCCCTGCTCACAACATATTGGTCTTCACTTTGGTCCAGTGCTGTCACGCACAATGCTGAAGCAGGCTGGATCGAGGAGAAGAACAGAAACTTACACAACATACCAACTATGCCCTGTGTTGAAATAAGCATACATGATTTCCAATACACTGTTAACAGAACACACAACTGGAAGACACCTGGTGTAGACAACATTCACAATTTCTGGTACAAAAAGTTTACATCACTGCACCAGGAACTAGCTAAACACCTAACACACATCATCATCAATCCACAAGACATGCCAAATTTTCTTACTCAGGGCATCACCTACATGAAACCTAAAAACAACAATACCACAGACCCCACACAATACAGACCAATTACATGTCTTCCAACACTCTACAAATTATTGACATCCTGTATCGCAAACAAAATATACAAACATATTGAAGAACACGACATTCTAACAGAACAACAAAAAGGTTGCCGTAGAAACCACAGGGGATGCAAAGAACAGTTACTCATAGATTCAGTCATTCTACGGCAAGCACACAAACAACACAGAAACATACACATAGCATATATAGACTACAGAAAAGCATTCGACAGTGTTCCACACAGTTGGCTGCTACATATTCTACACATGTACAAAATACATCCATCACTCATTACATTCTTTCAAAACACTATGCAGCACTGGAGAACAACACTACATCTCAGGGTTCATAACACTTCCATACAAACAAACCAAATTTTTATTAGGCGAGGAATTTTTCAAGGAGATTCCTTGAGTCCTCTCTGGTTCTGCCTAGCCTTGAATCCATTATCCAACATGTTAAACAACACACAATATGGCTACAATATCAGACATGAAAAAACAACACAGTTTACACTGTCACATCTCATGTACATGGATGACATAAAACTTTATGCATCCACACAAAAACAACTTCATCAACTCCTACAAATCACACATTCATACACCAAGGACATACAAATGGAATTTGGCCTAGATAAATGCAAAACACTTCACATAGAAAAAGGAATCCTGAAGAAAGAAGATTTTGCACTTGGAAATGGAGACGTTATTGAATCCATGGAAGAGGGCGAGTTCTACAAGTATTTAGGATTCCAACAGGCCAAACTAACAGAACATGCACAAATAAAGCAAAGATTAATTAAAGAATACCAAAGTAGGTTAAATGCTATTCTCAGAACACAGTTAAATGCAAAACACACAGTTAAAGCAATAAACACATATGTCATCCCAGTACTCACATATTCTTTTGGAGTTATACATTGGACTCACACAGATCTTGAGCAACTCCAAAAGAAAACAAGAACTACACTTACTAAGCATAAACAACATCATCCTAAATCCGCCACAGAAAGATTAACTCCTTCCACGTAAAGATGGCGGACGTGGCCTGATTGACATAGTTAACCTTCACTACAAACAAATACAGTCACTGCGAGAGTATTTCTACAAAAAACAAGAAACATCACAATTACATAAAGCAGTAACTCTAGCAGACTCAAATAACACACCATTAAACTTACACTCACATCATATGGACACAACACAACATATAAAAAGCACAGACACCATTAAGCAATCGTGGGCTCGAAAGGCACTCCATGGCAGGCATCCTTATGATCTGGCCCAGGATTTTGTTGACAAAAGCTGCGTCAAACAGCTGGTTAGCACGGGAATGCCTCTTTGGGGAGACGGAAGGATTCATGATCGCCATACAGGATCAGGTCATAAATACTAAAAACTACAGAAAACACATACTCAAAGATGCAACACTCACAAATGACACATGCAGAAAATGTCACGTCATGCCAGAAACTATACAACACATCACCTCTGGTTGCAAGCTCTTGGCACAGACAGATTATTTACACAGACATAATCAAGTAGCAAATATAATACACCAAGAGCTTGCTAGGAAACACAAATTAGTAGACATCCACGAACCATACTACAAATACATTCCGCAGACAGTATTGGAAAACAACACGCACAAAATGTACTACGACAGAGCCATAATCACAGATAAAACAATTTACCACAACAGACCAGACATCACATTCATTGACAAACACAATAAAATCACATACATTATAGACATATCCATTCCAAACACTCACAATATACAAAACGCATGCACTGAAAAAATTAGCAAGTACACAGAACTTGCCCAGGAAATAAGGCATCTGAGGAGGAAGGATAGGGTGCTTATTGTACCTGTTGTTCTCTCCTCTACAGGTGTCATACCACACACACTACACAAAAGCCTGGGCATATTACAATTGAATAGAAACACATACATCACACTACAGAAGGCCACTATATTGAATACATGTCATATTGTGAGAAAATTCCTGAATACAGACACACACACTGATACACTTCTTTAATTTCTGTTTTGGTTACTATGCCTTGACTTTGGTCCGGCATAGTACACAGCTACCGGTGTTAACCGAGTATATCTCACTTAACCCAACATAATAATAATAATAATAATAATCAGCGCAGAGTTTAAACGGTTAGGAGTTGAAAGTTGAAATTTGGTACACAGTTACGGTACGTCACGAAAACGCTCACTAAGAAGGGTTTTTCGAAATTCCTCCTTACGGGGAGAGGGACAGGATTAAGGCTTAACACTTCCATCAACAATGGAAGTGTTAAATAACAATGGAGAACAAGAGAAAGCGACATTCAAGATTTACGGGCGCTGGAGGAAAAAAAAAGAAAAAGACTAATATGTTAGAACATATTCGATTTTCAAATTAAAACAGATTAGTTCGGTTTTTCTCGACTTTCCTTCTTTAGAACATTCGATGAAAATCGAACGATATAATTAGAACACGTCGTGAAAATCGAACAATATTAGAACATTCGATTTTCACATTCGACCTTTCTTTAGAAATATTTAGTTTGTTGATGAAATTACTCTTTTTCTTCTGTGACTATAACGTAATAATCTTAATCTTCGCTATCGTTACTTTTGTCCGAGCAACGCCGGGCCTATCTGCTAGTACTTAATAAAAAATACTGATCAGTGAATTGCTTCCTTAAAGATATATCCCTAAATGTTTAGACGAAGATGGTATCTGTGCTGGAGGTTCGCAGAATGTATCTCTTCTTGAAGCTGCTAACTTTCGGAGGACCCATGCGCGCACTTCTTGCGCCTGTGCGATGATTCATCACTGTTAGTGATAGCAGCAATAAATAGATTATTTTCACATATTCAATATATTCAGGCAGGCTATATTCAATCATAATTTTTAAGAAGCCATCCTACCTCTTTGGGGGATCCTGTATGGAATCTGCTTTAGAATAGTGAGATACGGTAATTTAACACACGAGTGATCTGCCAAAGAGAGTCCCTCCCGAGAGAACTTTTTATTGGAAACGTACATAGGTGTTAAATACGTGAAAGAAACTCGGAAAACTCCACATGGTCAGCTTGTTGATGAAGCGCGAACCTGCAAACAACTAGTAGTGTTCAGTAGTTTATCCACTTGGTCACCGGTGGGCGATCGAAACCGACTGTTCCTAAAAAATCCTCTGTCATTTTTTTAGGAACAGTCTGTCTCAAACATATTGGGTCACGTCTTTCATTGCCCCACCATTCCTATTATAGGCTGGCCGAACCCATAATGGGCGTAAAAAATTCTTATAGGAGAAGTTTGATTTTTACATAAAAAAGTTAAAAAAATGAAAATAGTAATAATTATATCATTTATTTGTATTTTTCTTTCTTCCTCTTTTTAATTATATTTTTATAAAATTTTGTATACAATACTTTTAATTTATTATTATTATTATTATTATTATGGTTTGAAATTTGCAAATTATTAATGAACTAAATAGGTTTTTAAGTTTCTTATTATTTTTCAAGCATACTCTCTTTAAAAAATTTACGCTTATAATCATCTAGTTATATAACCACGTGATATGACTAGAAGTATCCGTCATAGTAACCTTAGGTTAAATCAATTTAGACAGCTCTTAGGTCAAGGCAATTCATTTTCTATCTTGTGCACTACATGTCACTGATTAGATGCTTCTAAGTGTTGCTTCCTAACAACTGATTGTAAAAGAAGCAAATGTAAGTTTCCTTTTTTTTTCTATGAATATGTCGGATAGAAAAAATTTTACATATAGTACTTTATAACTGTTATAAGTATTGAACAGTGATGAATTGATAACAGTGAAAATTGAATTCCTAAATTTAATGTAAATGAATGTCAAACTTAATTCTTTATAAATATAAAAATCGTATATTTAGATTATAATGTGATGTTTACCGAGTATTGTACATTATGGTAAAAATGTTAGCATCTAATAACGATTAATTATAGATAGTTTCTAATAAGTTAAAACTATAATTTGGATAGGACTATTAAACAGGAAATCATTAAAAACAAAGGTAAAATCGTAAGTTTAACCACTTAAACGGAGTTTTCGGGCAAATAAACCGAAATGTTATGTCCTTCGAATCCGATATTCACCCGAGTTCAAAAATTACTCAGAAGACGATTAATTCTCAGATGTTTTACTTAAATGCATTTCGGATCGGAATTCTCGCCGATCCCTCTTCAGTAAAGGTACAATCTGCGACAAAGCCTACATCAATATTTCGGACTGTTCGAAATCAATTACAGTAAACCGTCGGATTTGAAGGACATAACACTTCCGAAAAACCTCTTTTAAGTTGTTATAAAAGTGGATAAAGAACTTTATTTACTGTTGTTCCGTTGAAAATTTCCAATGTTAAACTATACCACAAAAAACTTAATCCTATGTTACAAATGAATGGCTATTAATGTTAGCTTCGGAAGAAGTCCGAACTCTCATTCCAAGGTTCTCAGAAATTATCAAACTGAGAACGAATTAGGCTAGGTTCATAAAAAATCCAATCACGAGGTACATAACTTTTCCGGATTCTCCGGAAAAGTTATACACTTCGCGGCTGGATTTTTTAATGAGGAACACTAAGACATTAGCGCAAACGTTTCTTTAATTGCATATTTAAGCTGCTACAAACAGCATTTTTTGTTAAAAAGTGTAGCCATATTTTATTCATATTTACTATCCTTTTATCAAAACATGATATAAAAGTTCAAAGTTTAATCAAATGGCTATAAAATTTGTTTTACTTAACTTTTTTTCTGTAACATATACAGTATAGGCTACGTTATAAATAAAATGAAAATACACTAATAAAAAAATACTTTATCCATTTTATATCTGGCCTATTGATCCTTACAAGTTTATTAATAAAAACTGACTTTATTAGAAATTAATATAGGTTAGATTAATTAATTTCTTTGAAATGTTTTCCTGATAACTTGAGAAGATTATAATATATCTTCATTACAAGATAATGTTGACGTCAATTAAGTTGTATTTTTTTCCAATATTCATGAAATTTAGAACTAAAAATAAGTGTTATTTCCATAACATTTCAGTTCACAAAACAAGTTATTATATACGTAAATTATTAACAATAAAATATAAAAATTATATATAAACTAGCAGATAGGCCCGGCGTTGCTCGGGCAAAAGTAACGATAGCGAAGATTAAGATTATTACGTTATAGTCACAGAAGAAAAAGAGTAATTTCATCAACAAACTAAATATTTCTAAAGAAAGGTCAAATTTGAAAATCGAATGTTCTAATATTGTTCGATTTTCACGACGTGTTCTAATTATATCGTTCGATTTTTATCGAATGTTCTAAAGAAGAAAAGTCGAGAAAAACCGAACTAATCTGTTTAAATTTAAAAATCGAATATGTTCTAACATATTAGTCTTTTTCTTTTTTTTTCCTCCAGCGCCCGTAAATCTTGCATGTCGCTTTCTCTTGTTTTCCATTGTTATTTAACACTTCCATTGTTGATGGAAGTGTTAAGCCTTAATCCTGTCCCTCTCCTCCGTGGGAAGAAATTTCGAAAAATCCCTTTTTAGTGTGCATTCTCGTGACGTACCCTGTGTACCAAATTTCAACTTTCAACTCCTAACCGTTTGGACACGTCTCGATAATGTATATAGAAGCTTTAATCCCGTCCCTCCCCCCGTGGAGAGGAATTTCGTAAAATCCCTTCTTAGTGTGCATTCTCTCATACCCTAACTGTGTACCAAATTTCAACTTTCAACTCCTAACCGTTTGGACACGTTTCGATAATGTATATAGAAGATTAATCCCGTCCCTGCCCCCGCGGAGAGGAATTTCGAAAAATCCCTTCTTAGTGTGCATTCTCGTGACGTACCGTAACTGTGTACCAAATTTCAACTTTGAACTCCTATCCGTTTGGGCTCTGCGCTGATTATTATTATTATTATTATCATCTCGTCTCGATTATATATATATATATTATTACATATAATTATTATATACAGTGTATGTATATAAATACAGGGTGTTTTCGAAATAGTGGGATTCATACCCGAAGCAAACTTCGGGGATGAATTTTACGGGGAAACAACTACGGAAAGGTATATAAACATGTCCGGAAGAAGGTGGTTTTCGAGAAATAAAACCTCTTATGATAGTATCAAGTGAAAAATAAATTTTTTACATAACTCTTATTAACTCTTTTACATAACTCTTCATTAAAGTGAGCTCCAATTCACTTTAATCAACATGCGCCTGCTGTACTAAATAATAGACTACATATCCATAGAGATGGATAGGTAGCCTGTGATTTACAGTAGGTCCAGTTGTGTGGCCCGGTCTGAATCTTCTGGATTTTTATCTGTGGAGTCATCTGAAGACAATTCGATGCTATTGCAATGCACTATCGACGTCTGCATTATCATTTGTGGAAGGCCTGAAACCTTCGAAAGAATGCAGAAGTCTGTTTTGACGTCTCCGCGCGTGCATAGATGCACGTGGAAGGTATTATGAGCATTTCTTATGAAGAAAGCTGTGGCATAAAAAGTATGCCTATTTCTAGACATATTTTTATATTCCTATAATTATACATTACCTCACAAAACAGTTTACATGTAGTATTACTCAATTATTTTTCATTTATTCAATAATTGTTTAAATAAAAACATAATGTTATTAATAAATTACTGAAGAAATTTAAAATTTTTTAACAATCCACAAAAATTTACAGGTTATTAAATTAACACAAGAAAAAGTATAGTTTTAGAAATTTTATTCCTCGGCAATGATATAGACAGGTGGTAAGAAATTAATATTAAGAAAGGATTTAATATACTGTTCAATATACTGTTCATTTTTTTTACAGATAAAGAAACGCTTTAGAAAAATGCGGAGACCATCTATTTTTTTCCATATTTTGGAGATTTTAGTATTTACGATTGTAATTGCTTTTGAGCTAACGTCTGGAAGCGTAAAAGATGTTAACTATAAAGTATATGAAAATAAGGATGTAGAAATGTTTAATAAACTTGCTGTAAACGTGAAAACTGGAAAAGTGTATATTGGGGCAGTTAATAGAATTTTTCAATTATCTAAAGACTTAAAATATCAAGAATCTGTGGAAATGGGACCAAGAGAAGACAGTCCAAATTGTCCAGTTACAAGGGTGTGTCCAGATAAACAAAAATTATCAACCAATTATTATAATAAAGTGTTAGCGATAGATTATTCTCAAAGCAAATTGATAGCGTGTGGAAGTCTCTTTCAGGGAGTTTGTACATCACACGATGTAGAAAATGTGACTTTATATGAAACTCCAGCTAATGAATCTGTAGTGGCAAATAACTCAACTGCATCCACTGTAGCATTTATTGCTCCTGGTCCAGAAGACTTATCTCGTACTCATGTTCTTTACGTTGGTGTATCATACACTGGAAATGGACCTTACTGTTCTGATATACCAGCCGTCAGCAGTCGAAGTTTGGATCCCGCAAACATGTTTGCAATTGCACATACAGATGCAATTGCACATACTGGAACTAAAATTATGATTAATAGCATGTCGCGTGAAATTTATCCCATTAAATATGTATTTGGATTTAGCGCAAAAGGATTTTCATATTTTATAACTGTACAAGGAAAACAGACATCGTCGCCTAAACCTTTTATTTCAAAACTGATTCGCATTTGTCAAAATGATGTACATTATTATTCCTATACAGAAGTACCTCTTGAATGTCGAGCTGATGACGGAACTCATTATAATCTTGCTCAGGCAGGATATGTTGGTCATCCTGGATCAGAACTTGCTGTGAGTTTAGGTATTACTGCCCAAGATGATGTTCTATATGTTGTTTTTGCAAAATCTAAAAATGACAGTGATACCTACTTTAAACCTAGTGCCAATTCTGCATTGTGTGTTTATGCATTATCTGCTATCCATCGAAAATTTACTCAAAATATTCAAGATTGTTTTAATGGAGTTGGTCAACGAGGATTGGATTTCATTAATCCTAGTCAAGCATGTTCACAAACTGTAAGTAAAATTATTTAAAAGCTTTTAATATATTAAATTAATATTAAAATGTTAATTGCTTATTAACATTTTAATGTTAATAGATATTTTTACTAATTTTATTAATAAGTATGCATTAAGATTGTTAAGAAGCTAAAGGTAAAACGTAATAAACATATAGTTTGCAAATATTATACAAATATTTTTAATTCTTTAAGTAGTACATAGTGTGTTTTTAATATATGGATAAGTTTAAATTGAATATTATATGAATATTCTTTTGAATATATTATTAGATGTAAAAAATGTACTTTGCATTAATATCTATTAATACATAATATAAAATTTTATGATTTCATATTTATTAGAACCAAAGATATGAATGAGTCTGGCAGTCTTTCTGTGACACACACTATAATATAGTGCTGTTAGAAATATCAGTAGTCATATCTAATTGCTGCTGTTTATTTTGTTTTACTTATTTCTTGTTTTTTCGTTGTCTGAAATGTTTTTATTTGTTAAATTGAATCTCTAATTTGAAGACAAGGTTTTAATTGAAAAAATTATTTAAAAAAAATAAGTACGAAGTGTCAGATTATGATGGTAATTTTTTAAAAATGAAAGTATATCATTTGAATGCTGATTGGATCTTTGCAATTGATACTTATTGTAAAAATATGTATAATTTTATAAATGTATAAGATTACATTTATTGATTTTATTGATATTAGTATTTTATATATAAGATATAAATTTTATGAAAGTAATTATTTTTCTTTTAAAATTATATGAAAATTGTTGCACAATTCTTATGAACAAATCAGTTCATTTATGAATAATTTGTATGCTACACTTATATTTTCAGATATGATTACTAGTGATAGGATGATTAATCCCGGTAATCGGAATCGCCGGTAATCGGAACGATTTTCAGTCAGACTGAATCGAACGTTTTTGATACTAGATTTACTTCTAAAGTATAATTTTTGTGTTTTTATATTCTTCAATATATTTATTTTGTTTGTACAAAATGAAGAAATAATTTTTAACAATACGATAGCCTCGATTATTATTATAAAAATTTTCGTTAGGCTTAAAATCGTCGATAATTCAACACGAAGCGACACACAACGGAGAAAAATTTGAACATCGGACAGGTTAAATAAGAGTTCATACAATTGTACATTTAGGAAAACTTGGCTCAATTGAATGAATTCAAAAATTGGTTAATTCATACTGTTATTTGTTCAGCTCATTGCATCATTTGCTGAACCTTAAATATGATGGAATTAAAGCATTTATTAGGAATTCCAATTATGAGAAACATGAAAAAACAAGTGCATCTTTTCATTTACTTTTCTCTTTCCCTGATCATCCTGTCAGCCAATGAAGCAGTTTACAAAGCTTGCCAGCTTTGTAAACTGCTATTCCATCATGTCATTTAGGGTAGCAACCCTAAATGACATGATGGAATAGTTTTTTGAGTATAAGGAAATTAGTTATAATTTTTTTGGGGGATAGTGTTGCAATATTAACTTTGTCTGAAATAAGAGTGCAAATTTATTTTGTAGTACAAAAGTAAAAGCATGCATATCCACATATAAATGAAGAATTTTCAGGTTTCTTTCAAAAGATTAATTCTGGATTTCTCAATCATTTTCCATTAATAAGCTTTATGTTTATTAATTAATGAATGTAGCATGCTCATAATATAAATCATTAATTTTTAAAAAATAGAATAAACTTTACAAAGTATTCAAAGAATCAGAATCGGGAGAAAGTTTGGTACAGTAATACCTCGACTTATGCGAACCCGGAGTTATGCGATTTTCAAATCTTGTCAATTCATCTTTTGTTTGAGTGTCACACAACTCTTGATTACTCACTCCCCCCACATTATTGTTCAGCTTACATGTTTGGATGTGTCGCGTGGAATCAACGCATAGCTACAATTTATTTTGTGTTTGTCAGGGTAGAATTGTGCAGGAACATGATTCCCGTCTTTCTTTTTTTAACTGATAACGGTTGCCGTTACAAAAAGATGGTTGAGGAGGTGTCCGTTGGAGTTTAAATGCGTATCTGCTGATTGGTCGTCAAATTGTCACACTACCTGCGGACCTTCGATAAAGCTACGACCGTCGGGAATTTCTGATTGGTCAACCGGCCTGCTGTTTTATCCGTCAGACGAATTTGTTAGATTTTATGAAGCCTTCTTCATCAAAATAACTTTGGTTTACGATTTTAATAATATAATTTGTTAAACATACGTATTATCTAAGATTTTATTAAATATTTTTTTTTCTAAATTATTGTTTTCTTTAGTCTCCGGCTACAATTAAAAATAATTTGTATATGTTTATATGCGAAATTATACCCTGACTTACACAAATTTGACTTATGCGGTTATTGCTCGGTCCCACCTACCGCGTAAGTTCGGGGTATTACTGTATTGTCCCATCACTAATGATTACAGTAATTTACAAAACACACTAATTATTATAAGGGGCTCATTCTCACAAAAGTGGACAATTTGGTGTCCTCATTTTATAACTCAGAAAAGTCTCAGCTTGAAAGCAGAAAACTGAATTGTGGACATCACTTCTATTATAATTATGATATATGCTATAAGTGATTTTCACGGATAGTTTAAAGGCTAAAAGTTCAGATGCATGTATCTGCATGTCATTACCTCACAAATGCCTATCTGTGCTTTGTTTTATGTATCATACATAAATGTAACAACTTATTTCAGTGCAAGTAATGTCTAATTATAGATGAAATGTACACAGATCTATTTTCATGTACTTTTATGAAAATAAAAACTTTAATTTCTATTCTGGGTCAAAAAAATAACATCTCCATTGCATGCCATCATTCCCTCACAAGGATTTGTTCCTTTCTACATAAGTCAACAGATAGCTCTTACTGTGTAATTAATATAGTCCCTACCCACAATGCATCAGCAAAAAGAGGTTCCAGCACTTTTTGCTGCTTGATTATGTTGGTTTGAGAAATTACAGCATATTTCAGCCTCTTTTATGGGTAAATAGTTTAATTGATTATCATTCTCCCACTAAATAGTTTTATAATCCTTTTCAAATTATGAAAATTGTAATTCTGGTTGATAGAATCCTATCAAAGAGCAGTTTAATGAAGTGGTAAAAAACCGTGAGAAATGGTAAACATTGGAGAATCTGTCTTTTTTTTTGTCATTCCCTCACTATAGATGAGGGAATGATTGTGAGCTGAAGGGAATGACATACAGTCTATTTAAATCTACTTTTAACTAACTGTGATAATGAATTGCCTCACAATTCTGATTGAGTTGCTTCCTTTTGTAGTAGTAAATATGATACATTGTGAACAATGGGACTAAAGAAGAGTAATATCAAGCCTTCAGAAGCCAAGGCAAAGAGGAAAAAGTATGACAGGAGGTGAAGAGAGATGATGAGAAATAATCCAGTACTGAAGAAAATACTTCAAGAAAAAGAGAAATTGAAATATGACATAAAAAAAAACGACAAGTTGAGGCAGTGGCAGGCATGAGCTCAGATGTAAACAAAAGCAGTGGCATGCAAATTCTGAGTTACAGAGGCAGAAAGCAGAATGCACAGAAGTTAGTAAAGATATTGACATAAAACTCTCTATCATCACCATTTGAAGCAGAAGCAGAAGCTTCACTCATCACAGGCCCAGGATAACATGCACTCACATTCCAGACAGGAAGCAGAGAGGAACATGTTGGCAGAGACAAAACCAAGATTTGTAGAGAGAATGAACAGTTAAAGGAGGTGCTGACTTGTGCTGAACATGCCAAGGAGATACAAGAAGAGATGGAAGGACTGCTGCAGCAAGGATCATCACATATAAGCAACAAGGACCTGACACAAAAAAAAGAGTTGAGAATATGTTGCAGAGCCCAGCTAATGATGCTAATGTCCAGAAGACTTCTTTCTGGCAGAGGTATACTTGACATATGAATATGACTTCAGCAATGTACTCAAAAATGCAATCACCAACTCCTTGCAACAGAAAAAGATATTTTGTTTGCTGAGATTTTCTAACTGCATAAATTTGACATCAGATCCACATAACTGAGTTGAATTCTAGCAATACAGTAATTCCATAAGTGGAGCATTCCTGAACTTATTTTGTCTGGATTTAAAAACTGATACATTACTAATCGTGTATTTGCATTAAACTGTGATATTTTGGTGCAAGAAATAAACTTATAATGCAGTCTGAAGAACATAGTCTTCATTTTCTAATAGTTGGCAGTCATTCCCTTGTAATGATGATAATTCCTTCAATAAAATATAGATTAATACTGATGCCAAATATTGTATAGTAGGATGGAGAGTCGCCACTTCGCAACTTACATTTTACAACGCATGCACAATTTCGAACACGTTCGAAAATTGGTCATGTGTTCTTAACGAATATTTTAATTTGAAAATGTGTGTTCTGTCCTTCTCAGAATATTCTGTACGTTCTTTTAAAATATTTATTCGCCTGACAATGACAATTATAAATTTGTTCAAAGTATTTGTGATAAAGAAGGAATTATTTTGGACTTGAGTACACAAAGTATATATTCAAACTTTCGTCATCTTTGCATCTTTTATCTACAACAAAATTTGTGGATTGGATTGTCTCTTTTGTGAGAATGACCCGAGGATAAACTCCTAATAAATGACTTAATGCACATTTCTCAGAATTACCTTTATTTATC